>NW_020897725.1:14287407-14438907 GCF_003984885.1 Neopelma chrysocephalum | reverse complement strand
CCTCTCCTCTCCTCTCCTCTCCTCTCCTCTCCGAACCTCTCCTCTCCGAACCTCTCCTCTCCTCTCCTCTCCTCCAGCCCCTGCTCATCTTCATGTCCTCCTCTGGACCTGTTTGACATCTTGACTCTCACTGGCAACAGGCAATCAGAGAAGAGCTGTGTACAGATCCACTTGCCATACAGTTTTGCTCAAGGATTCATACACAGACTTCCCACTGATCAGGAGAATTATATGACCACCAGGTAAATGTGTTATGGCTCCTCCAGCCACTGCAATGCTAGAAATGTCTAGAAAAATATAAAAATGAGATTTGAATTAATGGAGAATAATACTGGACTTTGCCTCCTGGAAATGAGTTCACTTTCTGAGGAAAGGCATTAGCATGGTCTGCTACTTTTTTGTCTCTCTTTCATCTCACTCCATCACTGCTCATTTCAAAAACAAAGGAGATAAAAGTTCTGCTCCAATCTGATCACAAAAACAGTATTGGCGGGATAAAGGTGTCATACAGCCACAGGACAGGTCATCCCCAATGGATGAGGGTGGCAAACATGTCTGTGAAGTTTCCTCTTTCCTTCAGTTTGTTTTCATTCTGCTTTCCATTCCACAAAACGAAAGCCAAACTGGAAAATAGCAGAGATAATTCTGGCTGACAGAAGCACATCAAAACATTTTAAAACTTCTACCCAGCTTTCTCTGTTTGTACATCAAACAAGCGCTTTCTCCAGCCCAGAGGAGTCAGTAAATAAAACATTAATACTTGGAGTTCTTACATCTCCCCAAGTGCAAACCAGAATTCACCAGAAATAACAAAAACTCAGAAAACATGAAGAATATCAACAAAAGTTTGCCTTTGCACTCCTTTTGTATCTCATTTTTGACTTCCAAGGAAACAGTAAGGACTGGCAATCGATAAATAGAGTTTGACCAAAGCAGCTTTACCTATTTAAAAGTGAAGATGATGGCAGTGTACCACTCACTGGAACAGTCAGAAAAGAGAAATGTCATGAGTCTTGTACTAATTTAAAATTACAAATTACTTGGAGCTGGTAACTTACCCAATTTAATAATGGAGGCCAAAACTGGGCACAGATTGCTGGAGCTCTCTATAGTTGTACACCAGATCATCAGTCAGAAATGCATCTCACAGATGCTTCTTGTTTGCTGAATGTAATCTCCTGTTGACCACCTCTCATTGCCACTGTGTTTTCTTTTGGTTTACACAACACAAGCACTTTGGAATGGTGTATACACATGTACACACACACACACACACACAAAGAGAAAACCTCAGCACATCTGCTCTCTTCTGTTAGGAGTAAATAAATGATGACCATTAATGAATTCTTCCATAAACGCATTACAAACACATTTCTCACTTCTCTGTGGTAATGACACTTGTGGCCTTACCTCTATCAAATCCAAGGAATTTAGTCTGAAGCCAAGATCTTGTCAGAACACCCTTAATGTTAGACATATGCCAACATGTTCCTTTACAGAGGAGCTGGTTTATCAGATTCCATTTCTGAATCTCTTTCAGAGTTGGGTGGCTGGACTTATGAGCAGGGTCATTGGAGAAATTAGGAAACCCACTGTCCTTTATCAATTCAGCCCCATCTAGGTGTTTTCATTTCCTTTTGTGAATGTCCCAGTTTCTTGAGCCGTATTTTAGGAGTAACAACAATCAACTGCTTCACGATGGTTTATTCCCCTTCTGTGTACACTTGTCAATATAATAATAAGTATACACCGTTGAGTGTGGATCCTTGTTCAGGTCTGCATGTCCTTGACAAAAACATCTGCACAGACACGGCAAAATAAGATTTACATGAGGCATTCCATGCCAGGGAGCCTGATATCTGGGCAGGAATATCCCTATGCACTATAGACACCTAAGCTGAGGACAGGCCACACAGAGGAATCTCAGCAAGTCTTGCACAGCTCTCAACCAGAGCTGCTTCCACACCCAAATCAATGCTCATGTTCTAAACACCAAAACCCACCATTGTTGTTGTTATTTATAGACAATACCAACCTTGGAGTATTGTGAAGAGACAGGAGCAGGATTAATAGAGAGGCTGAAGATATTGTATTTCCTCCATGACCCATTAACTAATGCTGTTGCTGTTCCTGAATGCCGTATCACTGTTCACCTTCCCTTATTCAAACAGATTTATTCATCTTTGGACACAGAGCAATCAGGAGCACAGGCTAAGACAAAACCATATAAGCGACAAATCTTCCAACAAAGACAGACACAATAATATGACCAGAAGTGAAGGAGTTGATGCCTAGTGAAGGCAGTACAGTTGAACCCTGTACCCAGGGTATCAGCAGATCTGCACAGGCTTTCAGGAGAATAGCACCCTGCAATCCATAGCTTTATCTTGGGAGGTGATTTCATTTCCACGTCTGCCCAGGTGCGTAATTTAACACTGTAAAGAGAAAGAGATAGGTCTGAGGGATGGGGGGAAAAAGTCACCATTAAAATGTAAAGGACAGCAAGCAGTTTATAATAAAACAGAAATTAAAAGTGGTTTGATTTGAGAAAAATCAGAAAACTCGTGAGGGGGAAATATTAGATGCACTAGGGCTCTTCAGTTTGGAGAAGGAATGAAGATCAAAACCCAGTGGATGGAAACTAAATTCACACCACTTCCTATTAGAAATTAGTCATCATTTTTTTGTAACGCTGAAGATGATTAGAGTGCAGCAAATTCCCTGCAGGAAATTATGAATTCCTCACTTGTCACATCAAATTTTGGTGCCATTTTAGTCCAACACAGATAAGTGGAGTCAATATAGGGCTGTGAGGGTGAGTCCTAAGGGTAAAACAGACTTTTCATTTAGGGGTTATCCTGAGCTTGATTCATGATAATTATGAAATTCAGTGAAAATGCTTCCCAGTTTCAGGAGTGAAGGCTAACTCTTCTTTGCAGTCAATAGCCTAAAGAGCAGTTTTAAGAGGTTTACATATTACTTCTGTGTGGGCAGAGGGTATTGCTTTCTATAATGAAACATCAGGAGGGTGAAAAATGATTTTCTGACAACCTTTTTGTCTTGTACTGACTATTCAAAAACCAGAATATTGTGCACTGCTCCAGTGCCACACAGAAGTTCCTCTGCCCTAAAATATTAAAGGCATTCAGTAACTACCCTGTCAAACACCAGGCAAGAAAGTTATCCACAAGGCAAGCTCCTATGCAATTTTTTTGCCTCATGATTTATCAATTTAGGTGGCTTGTTCTTCCTTGGTGGTTCATTCTTAGTCATCCAGTTCCCTCACTCTCTAGCTTGACCTTCTTAAGATTTCTCACCCCTACACAGGGGTGCAGGAACATCATTTTCCCATGGCTCATAGGACAGAGCTGAGGAATGAGAAAACTGCAGGTGATGCATAAATCTGTCAGATGGCAGCACAGTGAATGTTTATAAATCTTTATGAATTTAGAATACACATTTCTTGTTCCATTAGAGAGTGACAATTTAAAGATTTCCGGATTACAACAAGACTAGTGATGTGTATCTGGACCCTGCTGACACACTTCTCCTATTACATGGTGTTTGACTACATAAAAAATTAACTACTCAGTGCCAGCACTTTCTGCAACAGCTGCTGAAGGAAAATCAGTGATGGGTAAAGGACTCTTTTATGATTTCCATCAGAGAATTTAAATGTAGGAAGCACCCTGGTTTCTTCAATGACAGGGTGTATTTTTTTTTCTTGTTATGTAAACAGAGATAATATCACTAGAGCTCTACTAAATCCAATAAGAATATGTATCTCTTTTCCAGGAAGGACATCTGAGCTTTTCCAACAAAGATTTTCCAGATATCTTTGACATGAACAGAGTGCATTTTAGGCTCACTTGGACCAAAATATCACCAGCTAATTTCTCCTGGGAAATAATGGCAGAAGTTCACGTCAAACAAGTCAGAGATTTATAGCTGGAAATCTCAAAAGACAAAAATTATGTATTGGATTTCTGGGCCCACTTATAATAACCTGGAATGACTTATATGTTTTATTATTGGAATAGCAGTGTGTGTGTATATATATATATATTTATTGCTGATATGAATGAGCAGTAGATGCACTGCCTACACCTCCACCAATAGGACTGAAATATACAGGTATCCATCACAACCAAAATGAGAAATTGGTCCATACTGGTTTGGTTTTTCCAAGTAATGAGAACCAATAAATACTTCCAGCAAAATTTGCTGAATGAGCTCTAAAAACCTTTTTTTATATAAAAACTTACTCTGTAGTTAAAGACACCAGATGGACTGCAACATGGGATAAATTAGGGGGTGATGATTGTTAGCAAGGATTATAATAAACAGCATAACAGAAGCTACTGCAAAAATTAGGTAGAAATGACAACCCAGTAACTTGCTCAAATGTATTCTAGCTCAGCTTAACTATCAAGTTACATTAAAATACATCTGCTTAATGTTAGGCTTTTTTTCTTACTAGAAGGAAAGAGGTGCCTAAAATTGGAGCTGAAGGATGATCACCATACCTGGGATTTACTTTGCAGTTTCTGACTGTCCTGGCATACTCATCTTGTTTGAAATATAAAAAAGCAGGCATCCTGACAGACTCTATTTCTGAAATAGAGCAGAGAAGCAATCCTAAAACAAAAGTCAAAGTTAAGTTGTTTGTTTCTTTTCCCAAGTCATGTTTATTTTCATTTGTTTCAGAGAAATATTTCTCAGATGATATAAATCTGACAGTAACACTGCCAGAATATCAATCTCCATAGCTGCTGCTGGAAGAGCACTGGAGAGAGTCACAATTACCCATAGCTGAGGAGGGAGAGCAGACAAAAAAATGGTCAGGGAAAGGATGGATGAGATCTATCTGGCTGACTTGTCACCTAAATGGAGTCAGTCCATAACAATGATAGAAGGATAGGTTTTGTACTATCAGCCCTGGTAGTGCAGGTACCCCAGTGCCTGATTACAGTCTGTAATACAGTGCACATTTCTTAGAGATAAGAAAACTCAAGCTCATTATAAATATGAAAAATTGGACAATGTGAGTGACCTTCAAAGCTTTTTAGGCTCTAATTCCTTCTGATTTAAAGCTCAGACAGCTCACATTCCACTTTAGGCATCTAACTGAGGTAGTTCATAGAATCATAGAATGTTTTGGGTTGAAGGCATTTTGAAGATCCTCTTGTTCCAAACCTCTGCCATGGGCAGGGACACCTTCCACTAGCCCAGGTTGCTCCAAGCCCCATCCAACCTGGCCTTGGACACTTCCAGGGTTGAGGCATCCACAGCTTCTCTGAACAACCTGGCCTCAACACCCTCACAGTAAAGAGTTTCTTCCTAACATCTAATCTAAATTTCTCCTCTTTCAGTAGAGTAGGTGCTGTAGGTACCCTCAGTGGGTGGGAAGGAGTGGTAGACACTAAGCTGATTCATTTAATCATCATTTCTCTCTCTTCAGAGAGAGCTGGAGGTGACTAAGTTAATAACAGGTTCCCATTTAACACCTAATAGTTAATGTTATGTCTTAAGGCTGTGATCTCTGGCCTTTCATGAGAACTTGGAGCAAAACAACCAGCTGAAGGTAGCACCAGCAGCCAGGAGCAGACCCCACACCCTGCATGGATGCTCTGACCATTGGATCATTCCCAGTTTTCTGTATAACCAGGAGAAAAAGCCACCAGTTCCAGTCCCCACAGCCCACCAAATGCTTCCCACTCAGTGAATTTATATTTCAGCATGAACTTTTCCTCCTGTCAGGTTGTATGCAGGACTTTGCTACCATGAAAAACTCTGAAGGCTGAAAAGGACTTAAACCCAAAGCTTGTTTTCTTTATTTTTGAATTTTCATCAGTAAAATTTTGTGTGAATTCATCTCTGAGGCTGATAAGTAATTTAGGAGCTCTGTGAGTAGCGTTTCCCAGCATCCTGGTACCCACTTTGAGCTTCCCTAGGTGCTGTTGGCTCCTCTGTGCAGACTGTCAGGTGCTGTACCTTCCCCAGCTCCCTCACCACTCACTGCTGTTTGCCCCTCAGGTTTGGTTGCTTAAGTTTTCCTGCATCAAGACAGAACATATCGTCACATCCATTAAATTAGGAGGAAAAAAAAAAAAAGAAAGAATTGTCAGGCACTACCTGGATGATTGTTTTGCTAGTTATGTAGCTTTATGCAGCCATCTGCTTCAAAGGTTAAGGAAGGAGAGGCATCTCTGCTAGCTGCAATTAGCAGATTTATCATCAACTGGAAGCTCCTTGTGGAGGCCTCAGTGGGAGACCATTCCAATAAATATCTGTCAGGACACCAAAACACCTCTTTGAAATAGGTGTAACTGTGAGCAGCGGCTTTGCACAGATCCCCCTTCAGACAAATCACACAAGAGATTTGTGCTTCTGTGGGTTTTATGCAGGGCTCTGCAGGACACTGGCAGTTGGCTTTTGTACCTCCTCCATACACAGGTTTTAGAAGCATTGACACATCAAGTCTGACTGAAGTACAACCAAAGTGTTGTCATCAAAACCACACAGTTTTCACAAATATTATCACACAGGTTCTGTTTAATGTCTCTGTCAATGGTCTGGATGAGGCAACCGAGCGCACCCTCAGTCAGTTTGACATCAGTTTGGGTGGGAATGTTGACCTGCTGGAGGGCAGGAAGGCTCTGCAGAGAGATCTGGACAGGCTGAATCAATGGGCCAAGGCCAAATGTATGAGGTTGAACAAGGCAAAGGGCCAGGTCCTGCCCTTGGGTCACAACAACCCCCTGCAGTGCTACAGCCTTGGGGATGAGTGGGTGGAAAACTGCAGGTCAGAAAAGGACCTGGGGTGGTGGTTTACAGTAGATGAACATGAGCCAGTGTGTGCCCAGGTGGGCAAGAAGGGTAATGGCACCTGGGCTGTACCAGCAATAGTGTGGCAGCAGGACCAGGGCAGTGATTGCCCCTCTGGGCTGGGCACTGGTGAGGCCACACTTCAAACCCTGTGTCCAGTTTTGGGTCCCTCTACCCCCTGACTACAGTCAGTCCACAGTACCAACTCCTTGAGTGGTAGTACAGTTATCTCTTGCCTCTGTGTCATAAATATGTGGCATATTTCAGATCATAGGTAAGAGTACAACTATTTGATAAGATTTTTTAGTTTAAGTGTCAGAACTATAATAATTGTAGAGCATTTCACATAGTCAGTTGATTGTATGTAGTTTACGTGTTGGACTGGCATAATTTGTCTCATCTTCTGCCAAGATTTGGTGGACAGAATGATTATAAACAGTAAAGATAATAAAGTCAAAACTGAAAATACTACAACTGGATGCAGCACCAAATTCAAAATTCCAGTTGCTGTTAGTGACCATCCAAAAAGAGTCTCCCACCAGTGATGTTCTCCATCTTTCTTCATCCTTTCTGGGATATGGTGTATCTTCTCTACAGCATGATGGATGGTAATCAGGGTTCTTTGTTGTGATGCATTCATTTTAGCAATTGACTGTTGCAACAGTTTTCTTACCAATGCAAGATTTACTCCAACAGGGGTAGGCAATAAAACTTGACACAGTGTATAGTTAGATTATAGTAATTGTTGGGTTGTGATAGGAGCTGAACAGTTAAAGTCACATCCCATAATTTTGATAAAAGTACATATATAGATATTCCAATGATTATATGTCTCTACAGTCGTGTTTTCTATAAATATAGAATCATAAAGGGTTCTCATAAAAATACATCCACTTCCAACATATACGAGCACAATCCCAGGGGTTTCATCAGGATATATTTCAAAATGACATTTTTTTCAATGTCAAGGCAAATGTCTTGGGCCTTAATAGTATTATTTTCACAAATAAATCCTTGTTGTTCCTGTACTATCATGCATCAATATCAGCAGTTTGCCATTTGTTCCCATTTTGGGCTCACATTTGTGTTCTAATGGATACAGGACACTTCCATTGCAATTTAATCAGCACAGTAATTGGGTATATGGAGTATACTGAAGCATTGAGTATTGGTAAAACAAAAGCTGTGGCTTTACCATCAATGGGGTCATAACTAGATGCCACCAAGACTGGGAACCCCTTTCAAATTGAGTCTCATATCCCCAAACTACCTTTCAGTTCTCAGTGGTCAAGGTGCCCTCATTGCCTTCCCTTATAGTTGTTGTTACAGTAAATTGCAACCACAACTAAGAAAGACATGGTGCAGAATTTACTGTAGTTACCATATTGATTAGCACACATAAAACAAGTGAGGATCATCACCGCGTAGGTCGGGCTTGTCAGTGTGTGAACTTATTTTGGTTCTCCTTAGAAAAGGGTAAAGTATCCGCAAAGGGATAACTTGATTTCCAGAGGATGTGTGCTGGTATCATTCCTGATATCACAGAATCACAGAATCACAGAACCATTAAGGTTGTAAAAGACCTCCAAGGTCATTTGGTCCAACCTTTGATGATCATAATGACAACGAGACCACAGCACTAAATGTCACGTCCGGTCTTACCCTGGACACCTCCAGGGATGGTGGCTTCATCACTTCCCTGGGCAGCCCATGCCAATGCTTAACCACCCTTTCAGTGAAGAAATTCTTCCAGATGTCCAACCCGAACCTCCCCTGGTGCAGCCTGAGGCCATCTCCTCTTGTCCTGTTGCCTGGGGGAAGAGGCCAACATCCACCTTGCTAAAACCTACTTTCAGGGAGCTGTAAAGAGTGAGAAGGTCTCCCCTGAGCCTCCTTTTCTCCAGATTGAACACCCTCATATGGCTTACTCTCTCAACTCTTCACCAGCTTCATTGTCCTACAATCCCTAGAAAGGAAAAAACCCCAAGGCTCATTGACAATTTTACAGGTCACCCCTTAGAGGCTCAACTTGTTTAACTGCTCGTATTAAAGACAAAACTTCCTTTCCCCACTTGGAATGTCTCTGTTCTGTCTCTTTAAATGCAGTTGAGTTAAACATTAAAGGCCTTTTTGGCCTCTTTAGCCCAGTCTGGAATAGATTGCAGTAAGTACCATGTCCTGCAAAACCCCGTTCTGCTATAATAGGGTCTTGGAGGTGTATTGACCCCACTAGTTGTTAAGTATTTAATTACTGTATTGGGGTTTTGACTACCTTTTCATGTTCTTGGTTCCATTCCCACAGTTTTCCTTTTCATAGAAGTGAGTACGGTGGGTGAGCAATGATAGAAATTCATGCAGCACCTCAAAGAATCAACAATTTGTTGCCATTCTTTACTAGATTGGGGCATCCGCAATTGGTGTATTTTAGTTGAGGTGTCTGGCAGAATTGCCACACTACCTGCCATTCACCTAGTACCTAAAATTTTTGCTTCTCTACTCGGTCCTTGGTATTTCTGGTGGAAAGTGTTTCTGCCCATGGCAGGAGGGTGGAACTAGATGGTCTTTGCGGTCACTTCCAACCCAAACCATTCTATGATTCTATGATTTTTCGGGTGAAACTTGTGAAACTCTTGGTTTCACATCCTGAGAAAGATTCAGTTTCACATCCTGATAAAGCAAGATTGTCTGTAAAAGTTCAGTAAGGGCAGCATAAATAATCATGGGTGAATGTTTATATCCCTGCAGAAGTCTGTGGAAGGTACAGTTTAAATCTTCCCAAGTAAAAACAAATTTCTCTTCACTCTTTTTCTGCAAAGAGACCATAAAGACCATATCCCTGACATCCAGCAGTGCCGTCCATGGATGTGAGGCTACTCACAGTGTGGCTGTTAAAACTGCAATATTGGGCACTGAAGCCCATTCCACTTTAGTGATGGCTACAGTCTCATATTCAGAGCAATCTGAGGGAAGCAATGAGTCATCATTTCCCTCATCACAATCATCAAGATCACCCCAAATATTACCATCCCAGTCCTCTGGGGACACCATCATTTTCTAATTTGCATAGGTTAGGGGAATATGGGGCCCACATGAGCATCATGTAGATCTTTTCTTCCAGTTTTTGTGTTTTCTTCTTTTCTTCCTGTATCTGCTTCTGTAGCTGTTCAATTTGCAGAGACAGTAATAACTCAGCTGCCTTCCTGCCTTCTATTTCCTCTCTCAGATCTTTTTTGTCTCTATTATGCATTTTCCTATCCTGACAGGTGGTTTCTAGGCAGCTGCCTAGCTTCTTGCAAATAATTCCTTTTCCTTTACCATTTTTAATATTTCCTCTTGCTAATTTTAGTTGTTTTTCAATAACACTCAAGTCATGGCAGTGGTCATGAGCCCATTCTGAGAATTTGAGACTCAGACTTATTCCACGCCTCCATAAGCAATCAGTGATGCTACTTGCCATCCTGCCAGCTACACCAATCTGTTGTGAATGGGTGATTTAGATAATTTAAAGAACCACTATCAAAGGCATTAGTAAAAGTGGGTTTAGTACAATGTTGTAAAAGAGTGACTTAACAAAGTTTGATGGGAGGGTTCACTCTATTATTCTAAGCTAATTTTCCTAAACTCTATTCTAAACTATCAAGGCACATGTCAATACAAGTTTATGCATGATATCAACCGATTACTGACTGACAAAATTTGTTTATTGTGTAAAAACCCTGAGCAGAAAACAACTCAGATTTCCCCATTCACCTCCTGGCACATCAAGTTACTTGACTATTGCCAAGAAGCAAGACACAGGCAGACCTTCCTCTGCTACCTCGTAGAGATGAGTTATTATGAGGTATATGAATAAAATATTCCACTACTATAGAATATCTCACTGAACATCTTAACAGATGGGCATGAGACCCCCTTCAGTTTTCAGACAGACATCTCCATCTAGCAGATAGATACGTCTTTGGAAACAGCTGCCTTCTACTTGTTCTCTATTACCTTTCTTTATTTCTTTCTTCACTATATAGATCTCATGTAGAGTGTTCACTTGACAAGACTTACAGTAAGACTTCTCCACTGCATTTTCCGTGGATTTACCTGACATAGTAAAACTTATTTTACATTAATTACATTCATATTTTTCTGAAAACTGCAGAAAAAAAAATCTTTCTTAATTTTACACAGATTTCCTCCCCACTGACAACAAATCTTTCCCATGGCCAATGCGAGGGGGTGTTAATGAGACACTTCTGGCTGTGAAACACTCTCACAAATTGCCTCTGGTAACCCCCATGGTCCAACTTGAATTGCTTACTTTTTGCTCCCATTGTTTTATGGGTTCTCTTATACTGGGATGAGAGCTGGGGGTGTTCAGTCCACCTGTGAAAATCCTTTAGTGAGTTTTCACAAATGTTTTTTGGGTTAAACCGTTCTTCTGAGTTTGGGAAAGGGCTTGTGCATGGGATAACTGACAGTAGGATTCCTTGACAGCACATTGCTCTCAGGTACAAGTTTGTCTCTAACTCCCTTCAGCCCTTGAGGCAGTTATCTGCTGCAAAAGTGTCTCCAGCAAGTACTGAAAGGGTAATCAGTGCCTTGCACAGGTAGAAAAAGCAAAGCTGTCATGATACTGCTGTGAAACTAATTCTCAGTTGCTCTGAGATCAGAGAAACATGAGCTTGCCAAGCTCTTTTGACTGTAGGACCCTGTGTAGTGCTGCTGAATTCAATATCACGATACTGATGCTCAGTATTAGTATTTATAACACCACAAACATTGTCGAAACAGGAGGAACAGGAAAGTTTGCCCATAAAGAAACCTTGCTCAGAGAAGGGTCCTTTGAATTTTTTCTAAGCAGATTTTCTATAAGCAGATTTTTTCTATAAGCAGATTTGACCAAGGTTTCCAATACATGAACTTCATGAACACGTGAACAGTGTTTCCAGCATTGAAAGTTTGCTGCCATGAGGACTCATTTTTGTAAGCTTTACTCTGTAAATTACCCTAGTAATTACAACAGGTAGTGGTAGTTAAGTGAGAAACATGGGGAGAAAGATGAGGGAGGAACATGAATCTCCATCAGAGAATGCAGTGCTAGGTTAGAGAGCCCTGAAGCAGCTCTGAACATGCTGATGTGACTCTGGGCAGAGCTCGATGTTGTAAATAAAAGTCAGGTGAGACCCAGAAAGCTGGAGAACTGTGCGAGTTCTCATCTCTGGTTAATTATTCCTGCAGTTAATTAGCCTTGTTGCAGTATTTGTCCTGGCGGGAAAGATGCCTTTGTTTCTGGAGTCAGCAAGTTTGGCACTGGATTGCCACAACATTTTGGATTCAACAGCTGAAATCCAGATCATATTTCTACTGTACTTTCTATAATCTATTGCCCCTATAGAGCTGAACAAAATAATCAAGCCTGAATAGGGACCACCAGGGTAATGGGGCTCTTATGACTGCAGTCATAATGGATTGTGGTGACTCAAGTCACCAAAGGGTGAACAACTTGTCTGAACATTTTATCTCAAAATATTAAGCTTGCATAAGTCCAGTTTCCCACAGTTTTCTCTGAATATTTGATTCAGGCCTCCTCTTCTCATAGCTAGGACCATTTTCCTGCTTTCAAGGGCTACAGCAAGTACCTGGTATCATCAGGGTAGTCTGGAAAATTCCAGCAAAATGCAATACACTAAAGAAAAATAAGGGTAAAAAAGAAAAGAAACATACAAATTTTCTGAAAAAGCATAAAGGTTTTGTCTTCCTGGAAAAGTTTTAAACAACAAAGGCTCGACCTCTGACCTCAGCATGGATAGCCTGAGTTGAGAGATCCAGTGTTGTAACAGAAACCTCTCATTAATAGGGAGGAAGGAACAGGTTACCCAGAGAGGTGGGAGATGCCCCATCCCTGGAAACATTCAAGGTTGGATGCAGCTTTGAGCAACCTGGTCTAGAGGAAGGTGTCCCTGCCCATGGTAGGAAGGTTGGACTAGATGATCTTTAATAGTCCCTTCCAATCCAAACCATTCTATTATTCTATGCCAATGTGAAGAGGCAATGTCAATTCAGTCCTTATCCAAGGATGAGGCCTTGCACTCTGTGTTCTATTCCACCTTTCCCTACCCCCTCAAAGCCCTTAGGTAGGTTCAGGTTCTCAAGAAACACTTCAATGAGCCCTGATCCCTTGTTATCATAAGCCAGATAATCCTCTATACTAGCTGCCCCAAGCAAATTCCCTATAAACATACAGAGAGGCATCAGGGTCTGCTCCAACTGACTGCCCACAATCTGCCACAATCCTCCAACAACTGAGAAGTCTGTTCACCA
Organism: Neopelma chrysocephalum; assembly: GCF_003984885.1. Taxonomy (NCBI): domain Eukaryota; kingdom Metazoa; phylum Chordata; class Aves; order Passeriformes; family Pipridae; genus Neopelma; species Neopelma chrysocephalum. The sequence continues at coordinate 14,425,767 of NW_020897725.1, read as the reverse complement.
TCTCAGCCACACCATCTTTAATCCCAGGGATCATTTCTCAGCTCAAACCAGCCGAAAAGATCAGGAACACAAAGGAAGGGACCAAATCTTCAGCCACTGCCTCCTCTCCAGCTCCCTCTCCTTCACCTCAGCTAACACCTGACATTCCCACTGTCTGCCAGACACAGCTGATGTGGCCGGGATTGTGAACATAAAGAAGGAAAATTAGTTACAGCTGGAGCAATTGTCAGGCAGGAAGATAATTGAAAGGCAGCAAAACGATCAACCGTTTAATTGCTTACATTAAAGAAATGAATTGACAGCAATCAAGCCAACCTATAAAAAGTACTGAAAAAAAAATGACATGAGAAAAATAGATTAATTTTCATAAGGAACAAGTAAAAACAAACTTGGAAAAAAAATGAAAACTCAAGCTTGTGTTGTTTATAAGCCTTAATCAATTTAAAACTCATTTTCAATGTATTAAAATTTACTATTTAATGTCTTCCAATGAATTCTGCCTGTGGCATCGTTCAGCAGCCTCACTGAAGCCTTGTGCAGTTAAAAAAGATTATCCATCAGCACTAACCCTGCCAAGCATGCTTAAATCAGGAGGCAGACCCCAAAATCATAAAGAGGGGAGCACTGGGAGATTCTTTTTAAAGGGAATTTTTCCTACTTGGGGGACTGTTGATTTCCTGGGAATTTTTTTTTAGAGGAGGGAAAACTGTAGAGCTCTTAGAATTTGTGTTTTCAAACCTTTTACTTTGGTATCCTAGTGTTGAATGTTTGCATAGAAACAAAGGCAAAATGAGGGGGGAGAAGATGTGAGGTCTCTGCTTTCAGTCTTACAGTCCAGTAACATATTTCACATCTCTTTTGGTTCACACTTTTTTTCCCAATCACATGCCTGAAAAGTCCTCTGGAAGATCAATGAAGCATTCCTTTGTCCCTAAGAGCAGGACTACATCTACTGGCATGGGGAAAACAAATTCCAGGTGAGCTGCATTCCTGCTGCTACAGACGTGCTGCCTCCAGGCCACCACACCACCTGGAACTGTCAGGGTTTGCTCTAATGCTACTCTAACACAAATTCTTTCCAACCCACAGTAACCTCTCCTGAAATGTTTAGACCCAAACCTGAGGTGACAGGGATATGAACTCAGTATACAATAATTTTTTAGAAGGTTTGCAGTGGTGGAGGAATGGAAAGACAATTACTCTAGAATGGATCCTTGATATTTCACACTTTGTTTTTACAAAAACAATGTGGAGGTTTGTTCTGGGAGGGTTTTTTCACACTTAGATAAATCCCTTAAAATATTTTATTTTGAGAGGAGAAGATAAGATTGTATACCATCAGTTTTTCTCCCTATCATCATTTCTGGATAAAAATCCAATTTTATAAGTGTGACACTAAAAAAAAAAAAAAAGAAGAAGAGAAGAAAAGATCAGAATCCAAGGGCTCAGCTACTGGCTGCCATCCAACCTCACCAGCAGATTGAGCACAGGCAGAATTAAGCAGCCCCTGCCCAATGATTCCCCTATCATTGCTGACCTTCACACCCTGAAACTGAGTTATGAAAGTTCTACATAAAATCAATACATTTTTTTAAGCTGCTTGATCTTTTATGGTTTCCTTCATGTTTTCATCCTCACAGTCTTCTCCCTGACAGCTCATTGTCCAGATATTCAGTTTTCCTGTTGAGTTTGAGTTCAGCAATGTCCCACCACAGGCTCAGTGAGATCTCCAAGAGTGACATCACCAAAATGTACAAGTGTGATATCTGGATTTTAACTCTGTTTATTGACACCAGGGAGGTTTCGAAGGCAGGTCACCAAGCCAATCAAAGGATGGGAAGACAAATCTTTGGAGGCAAATCTCAAGAGGGGAAATGTTAAAATCAATAACACCTGGATTAAGTCCACTATTTTTTTGACAAAACCAAAACCAAGTTCTTTTTCTACTGTAATACATTACTTGATAGACTAGAAATACTAAAGTAATAAAAAAAAGATATTTAAAAAGGGGGAAAAAAATCAACTCTTTCCCTTCTGGAAATGTCAGAATTACTGATTACTCCCTTAGAATTCTGGGAACATAGGACCAGGAGGAGACACAAGTACCTACAAGTGCAGGTACCGGGTGGCAGAGGTTAAGCAAAGGGATACAGAGTATTGACTCCATCCTGGCATGACACAGGATGATACCTTCCTGGTAAAAGATACTATCTTTTTTAGAACACAGGTCTGGAGCATCCCAGCCTGATGCCCGCTGTAGAGAAAGACATAAAGGTCACCAAAAAAAATCAACTTTATTTGCCAGTTACAGCCAGAGGGAATTATTTTCTGAATTCAGTCTCGTGTGTTTTATTGACAGCAATAGTTATGAGCCTTATAATGGTGTTATAATTCCCTGCCTTGCTCTAAGACATAGTATAGGGTGAAAGAAACTAATGAAGCAAAAGACACTTGATATCATCCTTCAAATGAGCTGTTTATAAAATCCTTTTCAAAGGAAAAATAAAACAGTCATTTTAATAAATTAGAAGCCCTGATGCACAGATTGTTGGATGGCAGGTCGAATCAAGAGGGTTGACATGTCACACTGTAACTACTTCCCAGTGAATGATGACATAATTTTCAGATTTGCCCTTCTTACTGGCATTGATGCATTCAGTCAAAACAATGTATCAATCAGTCTTTAGGACCTAAATGCCTGTTATGAGTCAATCTTCTGGGGCTCTCAGCTTCCCACATCTCGTAAGAATCTCTGCAGTGATTTGCAGCCTTTTGAGTCGCTCCTGATGCTTCCCATTTCTCAGATTGGTTAGAACCCAACACCAGAGCTCTTGCTCTGTTTCACAACAACCACATTATTTTTACAGGATAAAAGTGTGTATTGCTCTATATTCTTCTTACCGTGGTGTCAATGCCAGATTCTAATAACTAAAAGTGGGTGGAATCCACTGTTGTAGCACACATTTAAAAAGTTTATGGCCTGGTTTATCTCTGGTTCATTTTCACAGCCTGTGTAACTCCTCAGTAGAGCTGCTCCCAAACAGAAGAATTGCATCCATGGAACAGGGGAAGAGCTACTGATGTCATTGACCTGGAATTTTGTGAGGTTTTTGGTTTGGTCCCCTACAATATTCTTGCCTCTAAATTGAAGAGACGTGGATTTGATGGATGGACTGTTAGATGGGCAAGGAACTGGCTGGGTAGCCATATCCAAATACTTTTAGTCAATGGCTTAATGTCCAACTGAAAACCACTAAAACTGTCATTCCTCCGGGGTCCATACTGGGACCAATATTATTCTGTATCTTCATCAATGACACAGACAGTGGGATTTTTGGCACTGACAGTATTCAGGTGACACCAAGATGAGTGGTGCAGTTGGAAGGAAAAACACTCAAGGAAAAAAAAGTGCCATCCACAGGGATCTTGACAGGCTTGAGGAGTGAGTCCATGAGAACCTCAGGAAGTTCAACAATGCCAAGTGCAAGGTGTTACATCCGAATCAAAGCAATCCTCGATCTCACTGAGAGTTGAGATTGGTGAGTCTGGAGAAGAGAAAACTCCAAGGAGACCTTTTGAATCCTTTCTATATGTAAGGGGAGGTGGGGGGCATAAGAAAATAAGACTTTTTACCAAGGCCTGTAGTGACAGGATAAGGGGCAATGGTTTTAAACTGAAAGAGGGTAGATTTAGACTGCATATGAGGAAGAAATTTGTAAAGATGAGGGTGGCGAGACACTGGCACAGGTTACCCAGATGTAGATGCCCCATCCCTGGAAGTGTTCAAGGCCAGGTTGGACGTGACTTTGAGCAGTGGAAGATGTTCCTGCCCATGTCAGGGAAGCTGCACTACTGTAGAAGGTCTCTTTTAACACAAACAATTCTATATTTTATGATTCTATGATATCATATCAAAAAATGAATGAGACACAGAGAAAATGAAGACAGATAATAAATGGCTGTATGATCTATTATGTATTATATAAAAGATTTATATATGAAATACTTGTACTTTGTTGCTGGATGATATATTTGAGACAAGTGCTGACCACACAACTCACATGCCATCTCAAGCAAAACAACAGAGGATGTCAGGTAAATTATACACTCTTCTTAAGAAATAGATCGCTCAAAGAAAACAGGCTTTTAATGGTTTTGAAGTTGTGACAGTCAAAAGGAAATGTATGACCAGTCAAAAGGTTGAGTTTCCATATTTCATGGTGCCTGAAGAAAACCTCTCATTTATATGAACCTTTGCTTGTTTTCAACAGCTTATTGGAACTATAATATTGCAACAAGAGGATACTCATCTGAAAAACAACTCACTACACCTCAAACTTCAGGGCCTAAGTTTGAAATCATGTAAAAAGGATATAAATATCTGAAAAGACATTGTATGGGTTGTAAATTACAGCCATCCACTGACTTTTTCTCATGCTGAAGTGTTTTGGGTTTGGACCAAAATGTCTTGAGGTAAAACCCACCCCAAAACCTGATAAACAGTTTTTAATCTTTTCAAGTTCTTCGGTTTTGGTGTTTCTTCTTCTCCTCCCCCCAAAAAAATAATTTGTGGAAGGTAAGAATTTTAAAAGATAATTTGACTGCAGTAAAAATGCCCATGGTTGATAAAGAAAAATCTGATTTTTTTATCATGATGATGTGGTCTTACAAAAAAATGAACTACCAGTCTCAAATGAGACCTTTCAGAACCCCATTATACCTAATTAAAATCTTTTTCCTTAGGCTTAATAGAAGTTCTGAGTGTGAATAACTTTTCTTAAGTAGATTCACAAATCTGACTGCAGTATATTGCAGATGAGACCTCCCAGGAGCAGAACAAACCCCATCAAGACCCTCATAAACAAAATGCCAGCATCTGGAGCCAGAGAGAAAAACACAGACAGGATAGAGAGAAGAATTACAGATCTGGGATTAGCCTATACATCAATGCATGTAAGGTGAAAAAAATGCCTTTATTTATTGCTTAGCAACCTTCAGGGTGTGAGTGTCACTCAGCATTAGCATTCACCTTCATAACTGTGCTGATTTACAGCTCCACCCCAGCACAGAGGAAGGAGCCAATTACATGTCTAGGGGAACATGCAGACATTGAATATATCCCAGCTGCTTTCTCCTTCCTCACATACAAGATGCAGACATAGAGATTTTCTTGGCCTGAGCCTGAAATAGAGGTGTGAGAGATGGGATCTGATCTGCATTATTAGATGAGTGCCAAAAGAATATCACGTTCTACAGAAATTCATGTTCATACAGGTTAAGCTGCAACAGGAAGCATAGCAGATATTAGACACAGAGGCGGTGTTTCTGTTACTCAAAGCTACTCAGCTTCTTCACCAAGGCCAGGAGCAAACAGCTAAAATGCATCAAGACCAGTGAGGTGACAAACTCTGTCTGTAGTGAACAGGTCTATGACTACTTAGATATGTATATCAGAACAAATTCCTGGGTGATTCCACCCCTCAACTCTAATGAGACCTTCTCCTCCCCTCCTCTTTCTGGTGGCCTCTATAATTTCTCAATATTTATTTCTCTTGGTTTGTTCCACACTGGCACCCCAAGATCAGCTGAGGATGCTGAGCACTGCTCAGATCCAGCCTTCAGATGAGGTTGGGTGCTCAGGCATCACCACTGGTAGTAGCTGGCTCTTGACTGCTCAGGAGTTCAATTAATGTCCCAAAACCCCATAAAGTCAAGGCCTCATCATAGAATCATAAAATGTAGAGTGCTTTTGGGTTGGAAAGGACCTTTAAAGACCATCCAGTTCCAACCCCATTGCCATAGGCAGGGACATCTTCCACTAGACCAGGTTGCTCAGAGCCCCATCCAACCTGGCCTTGAACACTTCCAGAGATGGGGAAGCCACAGCTTCTCTGGGCAACGTGTTCCATTGTCTTACCAGCCTCACAACAAAGACATTTTTCCTAATATCTGATCTAAACCTGCCATCTGTCAGTATGCAGCCATTTCCCAGTGTGCTATCACTACATGTCCTTGTAAGAAGCCCCTCTCCAGCTCTCTTGTAGCCTGTTTAGGTGCTGTAAGGTCTCCCTGGAGGCTTCTCCACGCTGAACAATGCCAAGCCTGTTTTTGTAGGAGAAATGCTCAGTGTACTCCTGAATCCATTTTTACATGCTATGTTTGCAAACATGTGCTGTTTGGACTCACTTGTTTATGGGCTCACAGCTTTCCACATCACGGGCCCACATCACTGGTGATGGATGGATACTAAATATGGTGCTCTGACTTTTGCTCTCTGAATTCAAAAGAGCACCCACGTCAAAGACCAGCCATCCCACCCACTTCTGAATGCACAAGGGGCTCTGAGAGGCTCACTACAGATGGTTCCCAAAGATTTCTTTTTCTGGCTGCCAAATCACAAGTAAAAATTGAAAGAAAGAGGTTTTTTCAGTGTTTATTTATTTATTTCAGTATTGCATCTGTCTTGTTCATGACAGCAGAGCCTGAAATGTCTCATTTCTACCATTAGACAACAGAGGAGTCCCAGTCAGGCTGCTTTTACCAGAAAAATTGAAGGCAAGTCTCCACATATTCATATGAATATTACAGGAAAGATTTTTCCTTTAGTTTCCAAGAATATTATAAGCTAATGATCAAGGGATGCATCTTTAACAGACACTCATTAGATCTGAAACTTTTGATCCAATCAATTTTGCCTCCCACTTTGCCCTAAATAGGCAGCTCCCAAGCACTCCAGAAGTTCCCATGCACAATGGCCCGTGCATTGCACCAACATTGAGAGTCTCACAGCAGCACAAACCTTATCCCTCCCTAAGGAGGAATGAAATTACTAATTTTTTTTCCTTAAAGGTGATTCAGAGGACAGACTGTAGCAAAGGCTTTGTGCGTGGAGGGAGAATTACTGCTAAGATTTTATTAGCACATAAACATCATGACGTTTTTGATGCCTTGAGCTATAGAAGCACAATCACTACAATGAAGGCCATATTTCTTTCCATCTTTCCATTGGTCCTGTAACACACTGAGCAATCCATCTTGCTCACATGCTCTACGTAGTCGTATATATATTTATTTATTTGCTTCTCACAATTAGTGTTGGACCTTTTGACCACTGCAAGTGGTCTGAGGTATGAGAGCACCCACTCTGCAGCTTCTGCCTTCCAGTATAACCCAGGGGAGGATCATGAACAGGCAGAGGACAAACATGGCACTACCAGGCACCAAATTTTTGAAAGCTGTTACATGACCCTCTATTGATGCCAGAAATAACCCACCACACCAAAGAAGCACAGTGTGGATGGCTGGAGACCAGTGGCAGAAGATTGACAGGGGGTATGGATTAAACTATTCAGAGGTAGCAAATACATGTTTGCTCACAGACAAAGCAATGTTGTTATTTTTGTCATCTGAATATCATTCAAATGAGACACTTACTGCTAATTCATAGAATCATAGAATGGTTTGAGTTGGAAGAGACCTTCAAGATCATCTAATTCCAACTCCCCTGCAAATTATTCTCTTAGAAATAGTTGTAAACTCCTAAATCTAAAGACATAAATCTAAAGTCTTAACAACACAAGCAGAAAAAAAATCAAACCCATATTCTGGGTTTCTGAGGGTTCAAAAGACATTTAATAAAAAAGGAGATAATCCTCATTGAAAAGATGCATAATAATTAATTTACTTCTTTTTTGGATCATGCACAAAAAAGCAATTTTCTGAAATTTTATTTCAGTTTTTAAATGAATAACAAATACCTCTGCACAAAATACCTTTAAAGAAAAGTGTAAAACTGAATCCACTCTCAAATTCCATTTGGTTGATTCAGTCATGTAATGCAGTTTCTCTTTAATTGAATGATTTATATAACTGTGAAGCCCTCTGTGAATTTTACAATTGAATATATCATTGATGATTTTCTCCAATGAGGCTTGAAGCAGAGAATTAAAAAGTTATTAGTATTTTCATTAGGAAAGTTCAAGAGCTCAGATATTGAAGACCAAATCCCAGAATCCCTAGCAGGCTTGTACTGAATTTTTTTCCGCAATTGTTCAGAATTTGCTCTTGGTTATGAATTATTTAAATGAAACCCTTCCACAGACAAAAAAATTCAATGCCAGAAGAGACCTTTGCAATCATTCAACTTGATCTGCTTTGTAATGCAGATCACAGTCATCCCCTTCATCTTCTCACTGCTCTTTCCAATTAGGCTATTTGGTGTGCCCTAAACTCCTGTCCTCTTCAATAACTTCCCTGTCCTAATGCTCAGCACATCCCAAAATCTACAGCAATGCCCTGATTTACTGTGGCATCTCAGATGAGGTGTTTTCTGCCTCCATGCTATTTTATCCTTTGGGATATTGTTTTACACTTCTCAACCCTGCTTCGCACCTTTATTTTCCCCAGTCAGACAAACCTACTTGTCAGACAAGGACTATGCAGGTGCAGTAAACTAACAAAAAAAGTCCATTTTCAACCACTAATAATATTTAATAAGTAATCATTAATTGCATGAAGACCTGCTGAGGCTTTTTCCCCAGAAGAAGCTGGTACTGATTTCCCTCAGGTAATGCCACAAATAGAATCAGAGAATCACAGAATGGTCTGAGTCGAAATAGACCCCCTACCATGGAACATTCCACTTGACCAGGGTGCTCAGAGCCCCATCCAACCTGGCCTCGAACAGTTCCAGGGGTGGGGCAGCCACAGATTCTCTGGGCAACCTGTGCCAGTGCGTCACCACCCTCACAGGAAAGAGTAAAGGCTGATCCACAGATTATTTACTGTCTTCCAGCAAAATCCTTGAATACAGAGTGAAAAAAAAAAAAAAAGGAACATAAATCTTCATCGTTACAGAGAAATTTACCTGAATGGTCAGTTTAGAGAGTGTGTGGCTGCACAACAGAGAAGCAAAGCTCTTTTTCCAGCTATTTTCCGCTAAGACTGCACCCGTGTCAGGGTGGTGGGTGGAGTGAACCATTCGTTCATTATGATGCACAGACATAGTCAGGCTCTAATGACTTTCTGTCTAACAGTCACCCTTCTTCACAAGGGAAGTAGACATGACAAAATCTAATCAAATTCTCATATAATAATCACAAAAGGTATCAACTCTTGACTGGAGCAGACAGACTTACTGTCCATAAAGTGTGCATACATAGGTTTTTTTGTCCTCAGGATATAAATCCTCTGTGAACAAAATCAGATTGAATACATTTAGAACTGGAGCTTAAAGAGAGACTTTATCATAGAATCAAACTTAGAATCATGAAATGGTTTGGGTTGGAAAGGATCTTAAGGATCAAGTTGCAATCCCCTTGCCGTGGGCAGGGACACCTTCTTGCTCAGACTGGCAACCACCTACATGACAGCAGCACCACATCGTCACACACAGGGTTAATGATGGTCTAACATTGCTTCAGCAAGGGTGCAACTCTTGGATTTCCCATCCCAGAGATTTACTACTGCTATTAATGGTCTTTACTGTTGAGGAACAGTTGGATATTTTTCCGCTTCTTCAACCACAATCATGTAACTCCATCACAGAACCCAAGATTTTCCAGAAGAAAATTTTATCAAAACTCCTTTTTTGGTTTGTGAGTTGGGTTTTTTTTGCATTTCTTTCCACCAACAACCCAAAACTCCACATTTTGCTGAATCATTTCCAATTAAAAAAAAAACAAAAACAAAAACAAAAAGAAGAATAGAAGAAAAATGTACACTGCTAAAAAGTCTTGAGACTTTCTAACAATATCCCCTTGGACCTCAGAGTCTAAGAAGGTCCAGGCTAAAGCACAGAGAACAGTAATCTAAATTTTAAAAACTATAATAATTCTAACAATGGGCATGAACAAATAAACAGCAATTTTGCTATTCTTTACCTATTGAGACATTTGTGCTGCTTGTTCTATTGACTTGCAACACATGGAGAAGCCTTCAAAACCATGAAAATAGAGGTTCAGCTCCTCTGATCTTCAATGATACTTCCATTTTGCCTTTCAGGTTATGGTCTTTGTATAGCTTTTTATTGTTGTTTAATCTTGAGGGATCCACAAATGCCTGACAATGGATTTTATCCCCATCCCTTTCCAAACAATGACGCTTTATTGAAATGGCCAGAGCCAACAGAGTCCAGTATCAGGAAAGAACGCATTTTCACCTCATCATTCATGCCATTGAGAGACAATTACAGAATAAATAAGTCCAGAATTAGTTAGGATGTGACGAATATAAAAACACCACCACGCTCTCTCCACTTTAACACTTTCTTTCCAGTTGGGAACAGAAACCTGTGCTGTTAAACAGATGGTAGGAGACCAGCTCTGCTTTGGAAAGTGTGATGGGAAATGTAGTCTGGCAGGATATTTTAGGCACGACATAGAATAAGAACATGAGATCCCAGTGCAGCACAACAGCAGCAGCTCCACTTCAAATGGAAATCTTTCAACTTCATCTCCCTCTCCTCTTCTTTAGCCACATCTTCTTTATTCCTTTCTTTATCTTCAGAATTATTGATCCCTCCAATGTTTATCACAACTGTTGAAAACTGTTGTGCAAGATTTTAGAGCTTAAAAATCATTTAAAGAAAACCTCAAATCCTAAGATTTCTTTTCAACAAAGAGAATAAATCAGTCTACAAAGTATCCTCAAAAGCTGAAAGAACCAAGTTCTCCCTGGATAGAAATCAGACATCTGTTGGTGACACCAACAGACCTTCACTGATTTTTATCCACTAGAAATGCAAACATTTCTATAATTTGCTCTCAGTAAATCTTTCCAGGCGGGTAACTAAAGCAACACATCCCTCATTTGCTTACAGACTTGATTTACAATCTGTTCATTATTGGTAAGAATTGCTTTTTATATTTTTCTTCTCATTTTTCTCCTTACACAAAAATATCTCCATTTTTTCAACTTAGCACAAGGCCTGTCTTGTCCTGATCCCACAACTGTTTTTGACCTCAGCAGGCCATTATTAGGAGTCTGTTTGAAAACCCTGAAGCAAGGACCAATATGGGTGATTTTGGAATTCCTTCCAGTTCTTGTGTTCTGAATATTCAAAAGATCCTCAAAGGCACAGAAGTTACGCACTTTCCTAGGAAGACCTGGGTGTACTTTGCCAAGATGTATTTTGGATTTCAGGGGGTTTATGTAGGTCTAGTGATCACTTTCCTATAGAAAGCAGGAAGAAAATTGCAGAAGAAACACTGCCCACACACTCCACAAAACAGCTTAAACTCTCCCCAAAATTCCAAAGGAAGATGTGTCCCAGACACCAGTTCACTGCAGAGCTCTGATACACTCAAGTATGTGTCACTGCATGGATAATTATAAGGAGAACACTGGCAACTATTTATTTCTTTTTATCTTGTATTATGTTTGAATTCCATTAGGATGCAACTGCCTGTCCTGAAAATAACAAATAATGTCATTAGACACTGAGATTTAATCCCTCTCCCTCGGAGAGAAATCAAGCTATTGTCACAGCAGAGGTGGTGTCTTCTGCATTCCCAGGTGATTAATATTCATTGGAAGAGGCACCGGAGATGACTCCCTATGAGGTATGCCAATTAAGGCTGTGAAGAATGAAATAAATAAAAAATGTGTCCCAAATAGAGCACTGTGTATACTGTCATTATGTTTATAGACTTGGCACCCAGGTATCTGTGTCACAGCCCCAGTGTAGCTTGAAAGGCTGAAAACCTGCCTGCATAGGACAATGTTTCTTATTCCATTGATATAATGACACCAGTTTACTTGTGTAACTGCCTTACCAGCTTTATTTTCAGTTTTATTTATACCACTTAGGAAGTAAACCAGAACAAGTAATGCTACTCTTAATTAGGATATGAGTATCTGAGTGGAAAGGAGTATGAATGAGATTATTCTGCCTACTAATCACTCCTTACATCAAACAAGTATAATTATACAGACACTTTTTTGGATTACTTCAGTCCACCTTCCCAACATGCCTAATTTAAGTCAAAATGCAGATCTTTGTTGAATTCTGTCCAGCTCTCAATGCAGTCTTACCACTGCCAGCAGTTGCAAGTGATATTGGTGCTGTCAAAGCGTGGATGTAACTTTGTTCTGCCAACTCTGACGGGACAAGCTTAGGATAGAAAGACCTGAAGGTGCAAAAGACATCCAAGGATGGTAAGATTTTAAAGAAACTGAGTGAAACACACCCAAACTCATCCATCAGAACCTCAGAACAAGATAAAAAGAAAAGAACAGCTGCCAATGTGCTCCGTATAAATACCTGTGCAGTGACATAGAAGGTACTTTAATGGCTTCATAATCCTTATTCAAGGTAGGCAAGTCTGCTGAAAAATGGCATGTCCCTTCATATACTGTAATAGCTCATGTAGGATTGATTCTTGGAAGTTCTCAGAACTTTGATGGACAAGACTTCTAATCTGGAGACTGGCAAGACTCAGCAGGAGATTGAACAGTCAAAATCAGAATTCAAGAGGCTTAGCTAAACCAAGGTAACTTTGGCCTGAAACAATACCAGGCCTGCAGAGTGATTGCTTTTCTGTTCTTACAAACAGGCTAGTGCAGCCAGCTGAAATAGCAAATTAAACTAATTAAGCACATTTTAAAGAATTTGTGTTGATAGGGATAAAACTGTTCAGAAAAAAAATTCACTTACTGTGAAAAAAGCCATTGATGTAGAGATAAAGTGTCCATGGACCTGGTCTTGCTCCCCAGAAGTCAATAGAAAAATTCCAGGGGCATGAAAGATACAGGACTGGGCATTTCCTTACTACTGAGATATTCAGAGATTGCCCTCTCCACATCAATTACGGATATGGTGTTTATATGCAAAACATTTTTCTTCTTTCAGTGGAGAAAGGAATAAAAACAAAATATTCTTAGTACTGTAGGAATGTCCTCTTGCATGAAATTTCCATATTTACTGCCCTTTACAGATTGAATTATTATGATTGCTGTGGACAATTGCAAACAGGTATCTAAACTCCAAAGGATTTTTTTTTTATTTATACACTACTTATTAAAATATCTCTCACCCACAGAACAAGATAGGATCTCGAGTTTTCCGGAAAGAAAAGGTCACAAGAATAGATGATCTAGGGAAAATGTTTTAATTTACAAGTTCTACTCAGTTTTCTTCAATCCCAGTCTTTGTGTCTTAATTTAACAGGTAACACAGCCTTGCTCATGGTGAAGTCACCCAAAGCACACACAGTACAGCTGAGAGCTTGTTATCTGTTGCTAAGGGGAAAAAAGTGGTTACCCACACCTGTTAAAAATGAGATAAATGTGTGAAGTGTTACAGAACTGATACCCAAAATGAGAACAGCTTTGACTGCCTACTTTGCAACCTAAATAATGGAGAGAATGGGAATAGCAGATGCCCCTTATTCAACCCTTTATATAAATGGTGAAGGAAATACAGCCACACGATATAGTTTTAATTGGGTCTTCTCAAACTGTGTTCCAATCAATAATTTTGGTGGGAGGAGAGGAAATCATCTCCTTAATGCTTTCATCAGCATTAATCACGGCTCATTTGTTCCTGCAGAGGCCAAAGACAAAAGAATTGGAAAGAAATTAGAGGCTCCAGGAGATTTTGGGTTCAAGGAACAAATACTCTGGGGTTCTCCTTGCTCCACTGAACCTTTCTCCAAATATTCCAGGAGCAGCAGAAAGTAAGAAAGCAGAAAAAGCACATCACTACCATAGTGTATTCAAAGGCATCTCACCAGCACTGGGAAATGCTATTTCCCAAATGGAAAACATCTGAATGCCTGAAATTCTCAAAGATATCTTAGGTTGCAAGCACCCAGCAGGCTTTCCCTCTATAAACCACACTACTTTAATTCATTGTTTCTGGAGAAACCACATGCTCCAAGCTTTTAGGTTTCACCCAGCAATCACTTTTCAATACAAGAGATACGGACAACGAGTGCAGGGTGCTCAGGCTCAGCACTTTCCCTCTTTTTTTCTGTCCCCGCACTGTTAGTTGTTGAGGTCACAGTATTGCATCACGTGCACAGGTGTGTCTCCACGCCAACTGATTTGCAAAACTAGAGGAACTGTTTAAATGCAAAACACAGAGTTGGTTGTCAGAAACAACATGTTCCCTAAAGACAGACAAAAATGAAATGTCATTCAGAAACTAAGAGAAAACTGCAGCAAAATGAGATGGTTCTGTTGTTATCTAACATTCATCAAAGTGGTCAGTATACTTAATTTCTGGTATGAGGACTCCTTTATTATATCATCTGCTATTCTGTATTGGAATGTACATAATAATTTAGGAAGGCAGTTCTGTTCACTTCAGAAGCAGAAAACATGCACAGACTTGTATTTAATCAGCATCTTCATTCTGCCATTTATGGATAGGGAGAACTCTTTCCTCTATAGAAGGTCTGCCTAAATATCTCTGCCCATCTGAAAGAGCTTGTCTGCACTCAGAATCCATAGCCATCTAAAACAGCTCAACATCTAAATGACCTTCTGCAGGAACCTTGATCTCTCTACTGATTTTCAAAGAAGCAAACATGCATCCTCTGCAGATACCTCAGTTAAGTGATTCATTTCTCCCTCTCCACATGCCCATCAGTCCAGGCAGAACAGCGCTGAATATCCAAACTCCAAGTCCAGAAGAAAATTTCTCCTTGAACATGAAGCTTTTGTTACCTGGAGAACACCTAAAAGTTCCTCATATTTACAATAAAAAATGCATCTTTAGGCTCTTCATACCATTAGCCAATTAACTAATTTCTATCAATGCACTCTAATGAGTAGGATACTGTAGGAATGAAACAGCTGGATAGTAAAATAAGGTTCAGTCTTTGAAAGCATCTTGGAAATAAAGGAGACAGAATAAAGGGTTCTGATAGCAGATAAACTCCTTCCTGAAGCATGGAAAAAGTCATCTTTAGTTTATGAGGCCATGTCTCTTCTTTGAGCTTCTGATGAGGATGTTCTTTCTTTTTCATCTTCGTTTTATATGGTCTTTCACAAGGCAAATTAGTGTTAATGTTCTGTTATCTGTTCATCACTAAACATATTTGGTTTAGGGTGTTGGGTTTTTTCTTTCTTACTCCTCTACTTTTAAGAACAACGCCCTGAGAGTCTTCTGGGAAATGATATAATCACTTTGAAGTTCTGTTTCTTAAATCACTTTTTTGTGTGTGTGTTTTGTTTCCTTTTTGCAATCTGTTTGGTGGAGGTTTTGATTTCTACCTGTCCATGTTAGGTCCTCATGTCCTCTGTTGTATCTGTTGCCCAGACACAAGAAGACAGAACAAGTGGCCTCTTTATTCTTTCCAGTCCTCCCGTTTTGCGTCTGTGAGCCCATGATACTTATGAGGGGTCATTTGCCAAAATAGCTCACATAGAAATAGCATTTATTTTAAAAAGCAGGTGTTTGCCCCTTTGGTGAAAGGAAATGAACTCACTAAATGCCACATTAAATTACGTAAGTCAGTAGGTAGGCTTAGAGTATAATACATCTTCTGCTCTTCTAACTGTACAGGAAAACAAATGGTGGGACAAAAGAAATCCTCCTTGTGAGCTATGGAGAGTTTCCTGGGATTTATGAGTCTTTGTCCATCATTAAAAGGGCTTTACCTGGTGTTAAATTCATATATCTGCCTATCCAGAGCCAAAAGAGAGAGCACAAATGAATAGCACTCCATGAATCTTTAATGTGTATTGGCTTTGTCTCCTTAATGTATTTATGGTTGCTTCACTTGCAGCATTTTTCATGGAGTTTTGTAGGCAATTATCTTTAGGGGTCCTTCCATCTTTCAGTGCCTGTACGATCTCGCTCCCTCGTTTCGCCCCATCAGCTCTTGCAGAAGCAAACCCTAAGGCAGTTTAAACCCCATTTGGTAGAGATGTAAATGTTTCAAAGTTACAATAATCCTCTAAGTTTTGTCGGATTTTACAGCTGGCCAAAAGGATGTATTAATCAGTAACACACTGTCTTTTGGGACCTGATTCATCTGACCTTTTTTTATACATCTACTGAGATATTTAAAATCTATCAGATGTGTCTGACCCTGGAGTTCTGATTTCTTGCCAGCTAGTACAAAATGAGTCTAGACACTTAGACCACAGAAGATATCTAAAATTAAGTGACTTTGAGCTTGAGCTCTTTCCAGGGTAAAAGCCAATAGTAAAAGGTAGCACAGATAATCTGGGCTTCATGAGGCTTATGCCTGATCTCTCTGGGCTTTGCTGTTTCCTGTTCCAGAAGCTACCGGTACTTCATGGTGAGACAAATCATCCCAAATATCTACTGACTATGTTGACTAGATCTCCATTAACTCTGGTAGGAACTGAGATAGCCACATTTATGGGACAATCCTAGACTGAATCATGGCACTGGGACTCCAATTAGTTGCTTAAAAAGAGGCTTTTTTGTGACATTTCAGACATTCCAATGTATGTGAAATACCTTCAGTTGCTGTGCCAGTCTGGTGTGATAAAGAAAATGCAACAAACCAAGTCCCGCTCAAACAACAGCTGGAGGGAATCCCAGGAAATATTAAAAGGTATCAAAATCTCATGTTTAGACAAATCACTCTGTGAAGAGCAGAAGGAAATCACTCACGACCATATGCCTTTGCACGCTTTCCTTTACCTTTTAGATTCTCTTTCTTCCCTAATACTTGTCAACTCACAACAAAATCTGGTGGTAATGCACTGGCACAAGTTGCCCAGAGAAGCTGCAAATGCCCCATCCCAGGAATTGTCCAAGGCCAGGTTGGATGAGGCTTGGAGCAACCCAATCTAGTGTAAGGTGTCCCTGCCCATGGAACTAAATGGTCTTTAAGGTCTCTTTCAACCCAAACCATTCTATGATTCTATGGATCTGTGCTTCAATGGTTCTGTGTTCTCCCTTACTATTCCTTTATTCTTCTGTTCAGCCTCAGGAGTGGATCTCCTGAGGAGAAAAGGAGTGCTACTCATCTTCCTTTGCTCCATTTATTGCAAAATTTACCCATGATTTTGTGAAGGAGCTTCATAAAAGTCAGTACATGTCTCCTCATCCCATCAACCTAATTCAAAATGAAACATTCAAACAATTCGATCTTATCCACCACCAAAAGTCCTTAATTCAGTTTTATATTTCCAGTCAGGAAATTAAAAAAAACCTCCATTTGGCTCTGTTGAACTATCATACAGTGGTGATGAATGTCCAGGAGCAGATGCATATGGAATCTGTTCACATGAAACACTCACAGGATTTTTCTGGATATAGATTTAAAATAAATAAATAAATAAAAAATCAAAGTACCTCTTTGAGCAGAAATAAAAGGCAAGATTCATTAAATACATGGAAAAAATAAACTGTTTATTCTGTGTCAGATGACAGAAACAAATAACAGCTTTTGAAGTTGCCACAAGCATGGTAATGAGAGCAACAGACCCATTGAAATCTTGTGGGAAGGGCATTCCCTTGATAGTCAGGCCTGCACATGTCAAGCTTCATTTCTCCTATAGAACAAAGCTTTTTAAAGCACTATTTTGGCAGAATAACCACCAAATCTGCAGGGTAGGTGTCAAGAAGTTTCCACTGAGACCAGCTAGAAAAAAATCTGTAAAGTGGGAGCAAGGGACTGGGATTGCTTTATCAACATTATCACTGGGGAGCTCAGCTGTCTGAGACACCAGCTGATACAGTCCACTGATGTCTACTGCAACTACATATCAGAAGATGGACTTCAATGATCCTTGTGGGTCCATTCCAACTCAGTATTCTCTGTTTCTATGCTCTGAAGGTCAGTGAGGAATTGTGCTCATGGACTGGATCCTTCTACTTGTGTTTTCAGGCAGAATGAAGGTGTCTCTTGACAGAAAATACAAAACTTTTTAAGAATTGATGAAAGGACATCTTTGCCTTTTTCTGAGGAATTCAACCCTCCTTCATCACGCTAGAGAGAAGCTGAAAGGTCTTATTCAGCCACTAAAGGCTAGAACAATTCCCCAGCATCAGCCTCCGAAATGTCATTTGCTTTTAGTTTTCAAATGTGTTGTTTCCCATCCATCCAAACACAGATTTGGCCCTAGTGGACCATGTGTTTCTAAGCTTGGGTTTGGAACACCCAGGTTTACCATATCTGAAGCTGAATGTGAATATGATGCAAAGACTCCATCTGCTACCTGTTGCAACAGTACAAAGCTCCACAGTTCAGCCCATGCTTGTATCTTGCAGTTGGCTTTTCTCTGGCTCCTGGTGCCAGTGCAAGGTCTGCATTCTGATTAGCAAATGATTTGATGATGCATATCCTGGAGACATATGAGAAATTCTGCAAAGAATTCAAGTACCAGCTGTGATCCTCTGGGGCAAAATGAGTCACTGAGCGCAGGGCTGAACATCCTTGGTTAACAGAATCAGCTTTGGGGCAATCTTTGAGAGGAAATTAAGCAATTTGGCATTCCCTGAGAGTGCACTTGGCACTCTCTACCAAGCACCCTTAAAATTTTGTCTTCAAAAATTACTCCCCTTCACAAACAAGGTGCAGGTGATGAGAGTTTTATGTCCTTTCCTAGTATTTCCTGACCAAGTGGGTATATGAGCTTTGCCAGACTGAGCCACGAGCCTAGAAGCTGTCAATGGAGTCCCCCAGACAGTTTTGTACTTCAGTTTGCTTAAGCAAAAGGACAATCAGCACCTCAGGCTGTTCTGCTTCATGCACAGGAATACTGTTCACTCTCCAAGTCATCCTCTCCTTCAGGTTCATCTTTGCATGGCCACCACTCTCTGTTTAAAGAAGATTGCAGTGGGTGTCTTGAAAAAGGAGCCAACTTTATTCATGATGAAGTTGTTATTCTCAAGAAAAGCTCAACCTACATCCAATGTGGTACCTGCTGGTTATGCCAACAAGGTTCTGAGAAAATGAACACCACAAACCGTATTTGAGCATCTCCTGCGGTAATGGTAATTTCTAGAATCATAGAATCATTAAGGTTGGAAAGGGACTCAAGAGCATCGAGTTTAACCTTTACCACGTCTCTTGCCAGCTGCCCCCTTATGATGAGGCCAACCATTTTTGTGGCAAAACACAAAAGTGCCATCTGCTCCCTGCACAGAGCCTGAGGACAAAGCAGCACAATTTGATTAAGCAGGAGATGACTGATCCTACAGCAAAACAACTGCAGAGCTTTGATGACATTGACAGGTTTCAAGGGAATATGCACTAGAACAACAGACTGGGTTTTTTGCCAGTTATACTAAGAAATTATCCACTTTGACTGTGAAACCAAATATTAATACCTGGCCCCATCCAATGCCCAGCCTCGAGGACACAGGTGCCAAAAATTATTCACACAAGTTTCTATAACCTCATTAGGACTTGACTCCCAATTGACATTTATTATCTTCATCTAGGTCATTTTAAATACTAGCTGTTCAAAGAATGTTGGGGAAGAAACAAGGAGTTCATGGACATTCTCCCCCCACCTCTCTAATGTTGATGGAAAGGTAGCACGGCCTAACAGCTAAAGGACCAATCCACCACTGAGCAGTTCTGTGTTTGACTCTACCTTATGTTGACCAACAAAGTTGGTGACCTCCCCTTTGCTGCTCCTCGCACTCCAGATCTTGCCTAATTTGTACAAACTAAGTCTTCTGGACATGGAGGGCTCTTCTTGCTTAATCATATGCATCCTGCTTAATATAGCAGTCTACAAGAGACATGACTACTTTACACAGTGATCCCTGTCTAGTCACTGGGCCTCATCAGATGTAATTCATCTCATTTTTTCTAGATGTATTAGGGTAAAAATTCCACCTTAAAAAAAAGGTGGAATGGGCTAAATATCAAGTCTAGCTGGACTATTCAGGAATCCCTCTGACCCAAATTAAAATCAGAAATAGTACTTGATAAAAACAGACTCTGGGCTAACAGTGTGGGAAGAGGATTTCCAAGCCTCATAGATTTAGGTGGTTAAAACCTCCCGTTTGGGTGGTTTAAACTGTTTCATGATCCAAGTCCCTCGTTCTTCCTCCACACGAAACCTTCTCCTCTTGATGTACACGCCTCAAACACAGGCCCATGGCAAAAAAATGAGGTTTACTTTCCTTTTCTGCCAGCTCAGGGTATTTTCACAGGGGAGGGAAGGATGCACACATCCATCAGAGGAGTTGTCTATCTGCACATCAGGCTGACAGCCACTTTGTTATATTGATAGATTCTAACACAGGCTGGGAGTAGACTTACTTACTGATACGATTCATTACACTTTAACATGTGATGCTCTCTCATTGCCGTCTAGAAACATTGACTGAGTAGAAGTCCAGCATACTGATTTATTGGGGCTGGGAACTTGAGTCCAATGAAGAATCCAATGCAGGGAACTTTTTGCCAATACACAGTAACTTTGTTTACTCAATAGAGGATGTATCCATCTTTCAGCTGGCATTCATTGTTCTTAAATTTTTTTCTACATGTCCAGGCTGTAAAGAGAAAAAAAAGAATCCCACCACGGAAAGTGATTTGTTTTCGCAGAGTAAAAAATCTTAAACCTCCATGCAGATAAACCAAATGGGGTGAGGGAAAAAACCAACTGTCCTCTTCTGTAGCATAAAGATTTTAATTTGAAGCACAGCTCACACAGCTGATTATTTCCTGGCTTGCAATAAAAATATTCATTAAGACACAAACAAAATGCCACGATCTTCCTGCCCTGAAAGGCCTTGAGTGTTGTAATGGAGGGAGGTGGGTAATGAGAGCAACAGCCATGTACTGGCACACAAGTTTCCAAGATATTCATGGAAGAGGGTATAAGAAATCCATGGAAGACTTCATTCATACTGACACACATGAACACCTACCAGTCAGCTGTGGTAGGATGGAGGAGTCAGGCATGAGGAACACCTAGTCTGGCTTTGGGCAGAGGGATTGTGCTCTCACATGACAAACAGGTGACAAATTGGGAACTGCCAAAATATTTTTTCTATGTATTGACCATAGAATCATAGAATGGGTTGGGTTGGAAGGGACTGTAAAAACCATCTAGTTCCAAACCCTTGCCAAGGGCAGGGACACCTTTCACAGCTTGCTCAGGGCCCCATCCAACACGGCCTTGAACACTTCCAGGGATGGGGAGTCCACAATCTCTCTGGGCACCTGCTCTAGTGCCTCACTGATGTTTATTTCAGGTCAGGACTGTCCACATTTCATGTCTTAAAAACCTTGAATGACACACAAGAAATATTTTATTAATAAATTCATCTTTTCCTCCGCCGTATGCACGCATGAAAGACAGGGATCTTTGGAAAGTAAACTGAAGACTGTCAGAAAACTTGAAACTTCAATAAAAAGTAGGCAAATGTCCTGTGACAACCTCCCACGGAGTTGTTTCCATTTTTTACTGAACTCTCCTGAATGACTGTAGCACTCTACACCTGGAGAGCCTGAAGTGTTGGAGACACAGTAAACAATAAACCCAACAATGCAGGAGGCTGGATCAGGAGACGGGTGTTACCTGTTCAAGAACTGTTTGAGGCAGCACTTTCAGTGATATTGGTAACTTGAGTGGGGTTTGCTTTTTCCAGAGAAATAAAGCAAATTGTTGCTGCCCAGATTTCCTGGAAATTGAGTCATTTGTTTGCTTACATATATAAATGGAAGGTTAGATATGAAAGTTGAAGAATCATTCAAGTACCAAGTGACTAGACAAAGATGAATAGGGAATAAAACTTGGGGGTTTAATCATTATTTTCAGCCAGAATATAATATAAGTTTACCATTATATCTAGAGGTTTTTGACATTTTATGCAATTTTTCTAAAAGAAAACCTAGAAAATAGAAAATGTTCTGGGGACAAACTTTGTTGGCATGGTCCTGAGAGTCCTGGTGGGCAACAAGCTGCACGTGAGTCAGCAGTGCAGCACTGCAGCAATGAAGGCAAGCCAGATCCATGCCTGCACCCACAGGAGCATTACTAGCAGAGATGGAGAGGTCTTGGGTCTTCCTTTCCTCATCTGGGTATGTAGTGACAGGAAGAATGTCTTTAAGCTGAAAGAAGACAGGTTTAGATTCGATATTAGGAAGAAATTCTTTACTGTGAGGGTGGTGAGGCCCTGACACAAAAAGAAAGAAGAAGAGAAGCTGTGGCTGCCCCATACCTGGAAGTGTTGAAGGCCAGGTTGGATGAGACTTGAAGAAACCTGGTGTAGTGGATGGCATCCCTGCCCATGGAAGAGGGTTGGAACTAGATGTCCTTTCCTTCCAACCTAAACCATTACATGATTCTATGACTCTCCACCTGAGTATGATTTTTGTTGCTTGTATAAGAACGGTCCAGAGTGTGCTCTTTCTTTGGTGAAAGAGCTTGAAGACATCTTTTGACACTAATTTTTCAGAGTAGCTCTGACCTTTACTCAGAATTGCACACCCTGAGCTGGGCTGATATAACAAGCCATTCACAGAGAATTTCCTCGTGTTTATCTGCAACCTCTGCAGCTTGAAAAGTCTAAGTCTCGTTTGTTTGCTAGTTCAAAAAACACCAAAAAGACAACTTTCTCTATCTGGTTCCTCGGGGAAGTTGGCCATGAGCAGAAACAGAGGGGACAACAAGGGGGATTTGCAGCCTTGCTTACATGTTCTTGCAATGCTCCTGAAGGTTTATGAGCCCTCCAACCTTTACAATAATCAAGGGAAAAGTAGATAGACCTAATGCAGAGTTTGCAATTGAAGGGACATAGAAGTCTGTGATGTAGAAGTTTATAGCAACAACACATCATTTATGTTGTGAGGTATGGTGTCATGCTAAGCAGGCTGTACACCTGCTCAGTTAAACTGGCTGATAGTTACATCCCACCACAAAACACTGAGTCCAAGGGTTTAACTTTCTCTCCTCTGCTTGTTCCCAAGACCAGGTTGGGAATATGGAGGGAGTACCCCCAGAAGTGGACAATCACTATAAGAGACTAAATCTACAAGCTGACATTCTTCTGTCTTTATTCACATGGAGCAGCAAAGTTCTGCTGTCGGCCTTGGTGGCAGACAGAAGCAGGAGGAATAAAGTTGGATGTGTAGGCAACTGCCCAAAAGGGGAAATATCAGTGCATAATGTGTCAACAAAAAACCATCAGAATCTAACAGAGTTCATGTGGTTCCTGGTAAACCAGATTAAAACAGCATCATAATTCTGGATAAAGGATTCTCCACCTCCACATTTCACTCTACATATATTTTGCTAATTTTTCTCTCTGCAAGTGAAAAACCCTCTCCAGGAACAAAGCAAAAAGAATCTCTTGGCATTCAACAAACCTTTAGAAACAGTAAATACATGCTGCAAATTGCACTTTCCATGCACCACACCCCTCCCACACAGACAGCAATGAACACTCAGTGCCCCAGGAGTGCAGGGAGGCAATTCCTCGTAAATGTTAAGTGCTGCCTGTTGCTGCTTCCAAATGTCATTTCAAACAGTTGTGATTGAGCACAAGGTCTGTTGTGTCCCTCCCCCACCAGCTTTCCTACATCATGACATGCCATCCTGAATTCATATCCATGTGTAAACCTGCTGCATTCCTGACAGTTCTGTGAGGGTGCCAAAGGGAGAGTTCATGTGCCTGGAAAAATGCAGGGCAATTTCACCTGATTTTGTTATGTGGGAGTCAGACTCCCTAAGGCTGTTTTCTAAAACACATATGATGAACTGTGCCTAGAAGCCCATTTCCCCTCACTCTCACTGTGTGCACAGACAGTATAAGCAACCAGCTCAAGGTTAGACATGAGCACTGCAAAAACCTATCTTTGAAAAATAAAGCCATACCTAAAATTCTAAATCTTTGGGGTTTTTTATGATGATGTATCATGAATAGCATATTGACAATACTACCATTTAATACAAAAAAATTAGATTAGAAGATATCTATGCTGTAGGCAGACATTTTGAGGAATGGAAATGTGAAAGGCAACAATGAGGAGGTTGATCTTCCTAACAAAGCATGGAACAGCTCAGTAACATCAAATCAACGCCAGAAGTGGCACAGCCCTGCTTGGACTTCACAAGGAAGCCTTTGACTCTCTGCAAACACATCCTAGTCCGTGCTCTGAGCACTATTACAGTAAGAAATGTTGATTTTATGTAAATGTAATATAGTTCAGATTAGCTTATTCAGTACATTCAGACTGATAAAAGTGTATCCTTAATAAATGCAACAGAATTTTTGGCTATTTTTATTCTGAGAACTCCAGATGAAAGGCACCACATAAGCAGCAAAACTACTGTAGAACAATATACAGAAGAATCCCTATTATGGGGGAGGGGAAACAAAACAAAACTAAAAAACCCACAAGAAAAAAACCTCTCTTGGTTGCTTTTTAAGAAACAAAAAGAAGGTTCTAACCAAGTATGGATACTTCTGGATAATTTAAGTCTCTAGAAATTTATAGTGAATGATAATTTACCTTTTTTTTTACTGTACTCCCTAGAAAGTACAGCAGCTGAATACTTTCAAACAGCTGCTTCATTGAGCTCAAAAGATTTCTGCACATTAGAATCATAGAATACCCTGAGTTGGAAGGGACCCATAAGGATCATCAAGTCCAGCTCCTGGTCCTGTACAGGACAGCCCCAAAAATCCCACCAGTTGCCTGAGAATGTCGTCCAAATGCTTCTTAAACTCTGTCGGGCTTGGTGCTGTGACCACTGCCCTGGGAGCCTGTTCCAGTGCCCAACCACCCTCTGGGTGATAAACCTTTTCCCAATATCCAACTGAAACCTCCCCTGACACAACTTCAGGCCATTCCCTCAGGTCCTATCACTGGTCCCCTCAGAGAAGAGATCAGAGCCCGCCCCTCCTTTGTCCCTCCTGAGGAAGTTGTAACTGCAGTGAGGTCTCCCCTCAGTCTCCTCTTCTCCAGCTGAACACACCAAGTTCCCCCAACCTCTCCTCACACAGCTTCCCCTCCAGGCCCTTCACCGTCTTCATTGCCCTCCTTTAGACACTCTCTAATAGTTTAATATCTTACTTATATTGTGGTGCTCAAAACTGCCCCAATATTGCAGGTGAGGCCTGCCCAGTACAGAGCAGAGCAGGACAATCCCCTTGCCTAGCTGGTGATGCTTTGCCTGACTGATGCCCCCCAGGACACACTTGGCCCTCCTGGCTGCCAGGGTACTGCTGACTCAGTTTGTGTTGAAAGGAACCTTCAAGATCTACTAGTTTCAACTCCTGCCATGGGCAGGGGCACCTTCCACTAGACCAGGTTGCTCAGAGCCCCATCCAACCTGGCCTTGAACACCTGGGACACCCGCATCTTCTCTGGGCAACCCGTTCCAATGTCTCACCACCGTCATAGTAAAGATTTTCTTCTGATATCAAGCCTAAACCTGCCATTCTGGGCAGACCTGTGACCCATTGTTCCATGCAGTCTGGAACTTGTCTCACAAATCACGTACAGCATAGAAAGGAGTTTCTTGTCATTCAGTGAGGTGTTTATTACCAAATGGTGCCTTACCAGCATTTTTGATTGCATTTTAAAATCCACAGAACTGTATTCACTGCATTCCTGGTCTAAAAGACTGCTGGTCTTTTTACGAGAAATTAATTATAAAGTTAAAATTAAAAAGTAAGAATGGAACAGCACATTAAAATAGATTTAAAGAGTTTAATTTGCCAGTTCTTTTAAACATTTTTAATTGACATGGTTCCACTACAGTCCATTGAACTATGGTGATTTTTAAGAGCTGAGGGTGTAGGCAGCATTTGAAAAAGAAAGGCCATGGAATGCTACCTGTGTGTAAATCCTACAGAAACAATGGAACCAGAAGGACTATTTAGAATGGGTGAGAAGGGCCACAGCAGTAGTGATCACTACAACAAGAGGGGCTGGAATGTGAATTGGATTTAGCTGTCAATGTACAACTCAGTATAACACTGTAAGCCAGTATGCATAGGATTCCATAGCATGGTACTGGCAGGACAGTCAGCTGGAACCATTGCATTAATATTCCAGTGGTATGTAAACTTCCAAGCTATCTAAATAGGTACAAGAAGGTTGGAGGGAGATATAATGAATTTGCTCTTTGATCAGTACTATTTATCACAACCTGCACCGCAAGCTCTTCTCTGAGAAGTGATCCTGGCCTTGCCAGTTTCTCAAGAACTCTCCTCCACATCCCAAAGATTGGTTTAAATAAAAGAGAAAACTTTAAAATAACAGCAGCTCTCAAATGAGGCTTATACACAGTGAAGGCAAAAAGCAATCTTAAACACCAAACCAAACCGTACCAAGAAATCCCAAACTCCCGTTGTGAAATGAACTCCTCTTTTTTCATTTTAACTGCAGATCTCAGCAGGCACTGTGATATAACACCCTGTGAGATGCTTGATAATAAACTCAGATAGTCCCATTTTCATTGCTTTACCCATTAAATAGATTATCACAATTGGAAAGAAGGAGAACAATTTTCAGCATAGTTCATTATCGATTTGTCCCATCCTGGGTAGGTTCCTTCTGGGGTGGGGTTAGTTGTTATCAAAGTAGGTGATTGTCATTTTGACCAGTGCTTACTGTTCCCAAAAAGCTAATTCTAGTCAGGAGTGGTGTGAATTTGCATTTTAATGCCTCGTGGGTTCCTGCAAGATTCTGGTCAGAGAGCGTGAAGTTGTGTTTAGTAAAAAGCTCATTAAAGATTAATCCAGCAAAGACCAGCCGTAAACATTTACCACTATTACGCCATAAAAGTTAACGGGATCAGTAAACAGGAGGCTGGAACAAGCCAGGCGCCACGAGTCACAGAGCGGGGGAACAACTTCCAGGCTGGAGTAGAAGCCTGCATGTGGCATTTGGAAAGTGGGAACTGATCTCAGTGGAAAAGGCTGAAGTGGATTCTCTCTCGATTTGCTTAGGAAAATGATTGTTTATCCCATCTGTTGTTAGGGAATGTTCCCCACGGAGAGAGGATCTAGTGCTGGCCCTTGGGAGGAATACAAGACAGAAGCAGGTCAGAGAACAGGTTTGCTATGAATTTGTGATGGTTGATGTCTTTCTCCAAGCAGGCATACCTGAAGAGGGAAAAATAATCCATCAGCTACATTCAAAGAGCAGTTTGGAAAAGGCACTTAACAAATATAAACTAGAAAACTGCCCAAATAATGATATTTGATGGCAGTGAATTTCTCAGTGAACAGCTTCCTTTGTTGAATTTCAGTTGAAATTGTTGCAGTACCATTCATAAATAGCATTTGTCTTTCCTTTCTGTTGCCATTGCTATTGATAATTCTTTACATACTATTCATTATGTGCTAACATTACATACACAATGGGACAAAACCTCATATTTTCTCTTAGAAAACCAGCCTGAAGTGCAGACAATGTCATTATACATATTCATACCTACAAGCTGAATGCCACTGCTTTTATAATGCTTTATTAATCCAGAAAGAACTTTATAATCTCTTAATGCAACCGTTATATTCTATTCAAATGTCCCACAAAAAATCAAAGCTGGGAACAGTAAATAATTATCTAATCCATCAAGACTCTGAATATAATGAGTATTGATTGTTGTTTTATTTTGGGATGTTTCAAAGCAATTCCCAACTCTTTCTCCTCCTACACCATGACAACAAGTATAGAGTTAATAAAGAAAAAATACCTTCAATTTACTTGCTCACATGCTAAAAGGCAACACAAAAAGCCTAAAATGCACAGGGAAAGTTCAAAAGAACAGTAATTATTTTAGAGTGAAACCACAGGAAAAAAAAAATCAACTGCTACATATCAGAAAAAGCAAAGCAGCATGAATTATGTACTTATGTAAATAAAGCTAATGGGCGATAACATTAATTAATGGCATAAAACTTCTGCTCATCATCCTGCAGATAGCAGGTATTCGTTTGTGAGGATTAATTTATATTTTAATTAGAAATTTACATATTTAGCAGCCTTGCCATGAATAATTAGCAACCCCAGTGCATTTAAGGATTTTCAGTTTAGACTAAACATAGTGACTTTCAAAGGGTCATTTTGGAGCAATTTGTCTCATTCCACAGCAATGGGGAGCCACAGGTTCTTTTCATGCCCACCTGTTACCTTTGGATAAAAACTCCTGAGAAGTAGTTCGTAATGCCTAAAACATGTTTTGGTCTCTTCTAATTTATTTCTCATAAAACATTTATGTTAAATATTAATTGGTAGGGAAGGTCTCTGTGGAGGCGAAGGAAGATAAAATTATTTGCGACGTAATGAGTTTGGAGCGACAATAAATCAGCCTCGTGTGCTGGTGAGTGGGAAAGTGACAGGACTGGTTGGTTCCACGTATAATTAAGTTTTAGGTAAGATTAGTGAACCAGAGGTTAAATAAATTTCAAATAATTCTATCATGTGCTGGCAGTACATACAGCCTGAGGTTTGATCTATATAGAAGTAACAAGAGGAGAAATCTGGGTTGGATGGCTTGCATGATTTATTCCAGATGAACAGATGGAAAGATTCAGGCTCTGCTCCCCAGAACATCAATGTGAAGGCAGCAGAACTGCACCATAAGCACAGTATGAGATGCCTCTTAACCCACTAGAAGTTTTCACATCGTCACATCCTTCAAACCCTGGCCCAAAGAATTTACTTCAGAGGTGTTTCATTGCCAAAAAGTGGAAGAATTTTTCATTTCTGAGCAACCAGGTTAAAATCAGCTCAGAACAGCAGCAGCCTGGGGTATATTCCCAGCTGACTTGTGCTCATTCCTCATCCTGCATCCTTGGGCTCGAGGATAATACCTGGGAAGCCCAGAGCACCACATCAGCACCTGAGATCTCACCCAGTGCTGGTGGGGTGAGGAAACACAGCCCTTACCTGCAGCCTTCACTTACCATCACGCAAATAACATTGCAAGTAAAATAAAGGAGAAGGAGGCTGACAATGGAGCTGCCCAAATAATATTTGATGGCAGGGAATTTCTTACTGGACACCATCCCTTGTTGAATTTCTATTGAAATTGTTGCAGTCCCATTCATAAATAACATTTGTCCTTCCTTTCTGTTGCCACTGCTGTTGATAATTCATTGCATACTAATATGGTAATATTACATACACAATGGAACAAAAAGTCATATTTTCCCTTAGAAAACCAGTCTGAGTTGCCAGTTCAGGAGTAGGAGGAGGCTGACTGATGCATTATGATGACTGGACACCAAGCTTGGTTGGGACTGTTGTTTCTGATAAAGTATTTTTTTAATCAAGTAAAAATTTCCATCAGGATAAGGTCATTTCCCTGAGTTCCTCTCTCAGACTGCTGCCATGGGAACTATCATGCACCAGGAGCAGAGAACAGTGGTTCAGTCCCACCAGCTCCTGCATGGGACAAGGGCACGGTCTTCACCTCAGCCTACTCAGTGTCTTGTATCAGCCCAGGCAAGAGAAGCCTGGGGCATTCAAACTCTCTTTGATCCAGCTTCTCTGACTAGTTAACAAAATTGAATTCTCATTAAAATTACTGAGATGTATTTATTTGAAAATTAGTAGTGAAAATTAAAACCAATCTACCCTACAGGATTTCCCTGAGGCATAAGGAATATAACCAGAAGCACCCTTAGATGGGAGGCAGTGTAGCCCTGCCATCAGCTATAACACTGCTTATCATTTTTTTTCCCATCCCCAGTTCTGTTCATTTGCTCAGTACAGCTGTGCAATACAAAGCAGGGCTTCACTAATCTCTGTGTGCAAAGATCACTGATACAGCTTAGAGAAATTAAGGGCAGGGGACAACTCTGAGATACTCTACTCCACAAGAGCTGATACCTTCCCCTCTGTCAATGTTTCTTTTCCCACATAAACAGCATCTTTCCTCCTTAAAGTGGTGTCTGAGAAGTGTCTGTAAGTAATAGCTGCAGCTGGAAACATCCCTCCTTTGAGAAAGTGAGGTTTTGCCAGCAATTAGGTAGCCAGCACTTTGCTGGCTCACTGCCTTGCCGTGAAGGATGGAGCAGTTTTCACCTAATATTACCTTTCTCAACATTTCACAAACCCCTCTGAATCCTTGTGGTACCTCCTTGGCCATTCTCTGCTAATTTAAGGAACACTGGCCATCCTCCTGCACTTAGAGCTCGTCTGAGAGACCAATATTTCACTGACCAGCCAGAAGGTATTAAAATATAGGCTGATAACTCTTGGCAGCTGGTGCACAGCCCTAATCTGCTCTGAAGGCACCACTGACACCTGAGTAATTTCTCAAGTTATTTGATAACCTGTAGCTAGAAACGGGCAGTGATGGATAGAGCAAGTATCACCCACAGGTACTTACTTCCCAATAGATTATTTTTTTTCCCTGAAGACTGAAGAAAATCTTTTTGTCCTTGTCAGAGTGTAGAGACCTGTCCTGTCTTTTGTAATTGAACAAATCCCGTTATTCCAGTCCATCCTCCTCAGTCATGGTTTTCTTTCCCTCCATTCATCTGGCTGTTCAGCCAAGCATCTGTCTTTTTCCTCTTTTTTCTGTGCTATAACAAGAGCTTGGAGCCCCAGCAAGACTGATGATGGATTGTGCTGGATGCTCCATGTTTGCAATTACACACATACAAACACAGAGAAAGGCCCCTGTGCCCAAGACTTGGATTTAATGCAGGAGGGATAAGAAGCCAACAGGATGCGCAGCAGGAGATAAATGTCACCCAGAGTCTGTGCCACACGTGGACAATGAAGTCAGGTTTTGGGTAGAGTCAAACTCACGCACAACAATGTGTCCATTTACAACCCTTAAGGGATTTAAAGAGGAGTGTTTGGCACCAGTGGCAAAGAATCAAAAGCAGAAAAGGGGGAGAGGGGAGAGCTCTGCAATGCAGATGAATTTCCCTTATGTCCAATGTTTTATTTTCAAAAAAGCTACAGAACAAAAAATGCCATTAATTTCCTGTGACTCCCTGCAATGGCTTCACAAAAGCTCTTCTAGCCAGGACTGACCTGAAGCCTTGCAATTATTGATCATGATTCTGTCATGGTTTTGCCTTGGAAGGTGCCAGATGTAGGTCCATACAAATTATGCCTTGGTTGTTTTTTTCCCCACAGTTATGATACAATCAATTCCCTGCCCTGAAAGCTATCACTACCAGCCTATATCCACTTTTCATTTAAGCAAAATTAAAATCTCCCAGACTCTGCACCTGCATCAGAAGCTTTTTTCAGAATATGACAATTTCCAGAAGAAAATAGAGATAAAAATTCCTAGCTAGAAAACATTACTATTAAAAAAAAAAGATAGATAGAGACCCAAAGGTACCTTTTGACCTGTATCTATTAGCCATCCTTTTTAGCACTGGATATGTTAATATTTTTATATTTTTCAGACAAAGCAGCAAAATCTGTTTCATTTAAACCATCTTTGAAACAAATAATTACTCCATTCTTTTAGTACATCTGTCAGGTATGAGAACTCTCTGCTAAATATTGCACATGGTGGAGAGTTTTGAATGTCTAAGCAACAAGCAGGACTTTGGTGTGTTATTAACTCTCACACCAACCCTGGTAATTAATTATCAATGCCAGCAGTGGCATCAGACCAGATGAGCACCTCATGCCAATGGCAGTGAGACACCAACCACCTGCAAGGGTTTGTGTTTCAATACCTGCCTCTTGTTTGGTGAAATTCTGTGATATCAAGCACAGCGTTCCAATGGGGGAAGAAGGAGGACATCCTGTCACCCTGGGAAGCATCTGCGGGAAACTTCTGTGTTCTGGAATGCTTCTGATTTTTAAGGATTTTTCACAAGTCTATGTGGTGAAGGAACAAGACGGAATGGCCTTAAACTGAAGAAGCACAAGCTTAGATTGGATATTGGGAAGAAATTCTTCACTGTGAGGGTGGTGAGGCCCTGGCACAAGTTGCCCAGAGAAGCTGTTGCTGCCTCATCCCTAGAAGCTCACAGCCAGTTTGGATGGGGCTTTGAGCAACCTAGGATAGTGGAAGATGTCCCTGCCCATGGTGGGGGGTTGGAACTGGATGATCTTTAAGGTCCTTTCCAACCTAAACCATTCTATGATTCTGTGATTATAGGAGGCAGATCCTGATGGGACCAGGTGGTACATACCTCCTTAGGTTCACTAAGAGTCATCCTGGGAAAAGCTGATTTCTCAGTCATCAAATCTTTTGGATGGAAATGGCCCCACAAGCTCAGGGAGACCTGGGTCACTGCTATCCTGGGGTGAAAGATCATCTCTGGAGTGGTTCTTGCCCCAATAAAGTGTTGGAAGAATCCTCATTCATTTTAATCTGTGAGTCATCAGCACAGACACACTGCCTTGAAAAAAATGGCACTGAACTCTGCCAAGCCACAGACAGCCACTGATCCTCACTGCCCAAGACTTGGCAGCAGGAACCACTCCAAAAGAGATGTGAACTGAGTCCCAACAGCACAGTCAATCCTCAGTTCTCCCACCTTGGAGAAGATGGTCTAAGAAACCCAGTTCAGCCCTTCCCCAGCCTTCTGCAAAGAGAAGGGAAAAACACAAACTGAAAATGTCAGGGCAAGGAATTTGAGTTTTGCTACTGTAAATAACATAAGAAATATGTTATTTACATATACAAGAAATATATATGTACCTATTAAGAAAGCTGGGATCTGTGCTCAGAATTACATTGTGGGCATATCCTAAACTCAGCAGTTTAGGATACAATTTCTCTAGGCATTGTAGACAAATATTAATTAGATGTCCTTATTCTATATAACTAAAATGTACTAAATGCTAAAACCATAGGTGTGAAAATCTGCACTTTATTGAAAAAAGAAACATGTATATGCTGAAGGAAAGGAATCTGTGAAAAATTAATATTAAAATAGAAATCCACACAGCAAATAAGAGATAGAAAACAGCATTTGAAGTACTGTTTTAACTGAAAACATTTAAAAAATTTAAAATATAAACTGTCTGTTCTTCATCCCTTCCTTCTAATCTCATTTCTATAGTAAAAAAAAAATTATTTATAAAGGATTCTTTTCTTCTTTTCAGCTGTTCTACAAAATCAGGTTCTTAATCAGAAATGCTGTGTCTGCTTTTCTCTTCTTAATTCAACCAGAACATTACACATTGGGCAGAGGTTTCTTTTACTAAAAAACATTTCTTTTCTTATTTCTTTTGGTTTTGTGTATCATATGATTGAAAATATTTTGGTTTTCATTTTAAAAAAAATATTTTTTGTTGTTTTGCAGGATCTTGAAGAGAAAAAAAATCAAGCCATCCTACATATTAGCAATTCTTGTCAGGATTTCACTCAGAACTATAATCATCTGTGAAGCATCATGCATCCCTGCTTGTAAATATACATAAATGACCAATCAAACAAAACAATGGCAGTGAAGGTTTTTCAACTGCCTGAATTTGCTTCCAAAATGCTGGATCCATCTCCTACTGCTGGGAGAAATTAGCAGAACAAATCACTGAGATATGGAGCATAATCTTGTCTGAGTTGAAATCATTCAAATTGATTTGAATGGTCCTGATTTGAAGCTGCTTTGGAATCACCCATACAGTCAAAGCAGGTTATATATCTTCATATACAAGAGGTATTTTCAGGACAGCAATGGCCACTGTGACCATCTTGCCCCGGCAGAATCACAGAATCATTAAGGTTGGAACCTCCAAAATTGAGTCCAGCCTTTAACCAAACATCACTTTGACATCTAAGCCATAGCTCTAAATGCCATGTCCAGTTGTTTCTTGAACACTTCAGGGATGACTCCACCACCTCCCTGGGCAGCCCATTCCAGTGTTTGACAACCCTTTTCAGGAAGAAATTCTTCCTGATGTCCAACCTGAACCTCCCCTAGTCCAGCTTGAGGCCATTTCCTTTTGTGCTGTCTCTGTTTTCCTGGGAAAAGAGACTGGCCTCCACCTGGCTACAACCTCCTGTCAGGGAGTTGTAGAGAATGAGAAGGTCTCCCTTAAGCCTCCTTTTCTCCAGGTTGAGCTCCCCCAGGTCCCTCAACCACCTAACGTGCAGTTTTCAGAAATCCCTCTGCTCTGGGCTTCATCTCAACAAAATGACAGTGTCTGCCAGGTGTCAGTCCCAAGTGCACCAACAGGCTCTGCAATCTACTCTCCTCCACTCAATTATCAATGATTTGAATTTCCTTTAGAAAATTTCTTATTTATCCTACGAAACATCACATAAAAACAAGTTAAATGAAATTACACAAATTATGTGTCTGTATCAGAAGAGCAATATGGGTTGAATTTGCAGATTGATACAGGGCTCAGCTTTGAATGTGGTGTTGCAGACACTGTACAAGTTGTTATTGATGGATTTTGGATTCAGCTGGATAGATGATTCTTTATATGAACCTTTTGTTAACACTACTTACTTCAAATGCAATCCATCTATCTCCTCCATTTAATCAACCATCTTCATCTGAATGATAAATTATGTCAATACTCCCTGTAAGAGCTTTTCAAATGGAGCAATTTAGGAAAGATCTGACATGCAGGATATAGGAGCAGAAGTTAGGAGAGAAATCAGGAAAAGGTTTTAGTTCCACTGAAGTTTGGAAAATTTTGGTAATTATTTTCATTAGGACCATAGTTTTACCTCTAGACACTCTCAGTTCAGCTTCTGACTCACTGTGTGACTTTGGACTAATCCCCAGGCTCTCTGAGTCTCAGATCCCGTATCTGGGAAATAACTCAGAAAAGAAAATAACCCATTCAGCTAATCATTTATATTTAATTTGTATAGGATTTTGCTTAACCTCACAAAGCACCATTGTGCAGTTGCTCCTGTCCTGTTCTCCTATTTTCTGGCATATACTTGCACCCAGCTTCCCACAAAACTGTTGCCTCTTCCCTGCATTTTGCATGCAGCTGTGTGGTGACTCACAGCCTTAATCCAACATGATGAAATTCTTCATGTTTCCTTGCAGATGTTGTCTCTGCTGTCCATTCACTTTACTCCATATCCTATAATCTATGGTATTATCCAACTCACAACACTTTTCTCGACAGTCTGCTGCTGGGAGGTTTACTCACAGATTTCAACTGGACAATAAAGAAAATTATCCAGAAAGGAAGCCAACTGGCCAGACATCTGCAGGACAGCCTTCAATTTTTGTACTCCTGAGCTGAAATGATTGAGTCTGACACTGGAAAAAGAACTTCACTACAAAAAAAAAAAGCATTCAATTATTCTCAACAGATCTTGGTTTTGTCATCACTTTAAACTGTTTTGAATAGAACAGTTTTAGCAACATCACACGATGCCACAAAACACTTATGGTATCTGACATTGCTGGATTCCAGGGTGCACTTAATGGACTTACTTACACTCTTGGAGAAGATCTTCCACCTCTTTCCAGGTTATATTGCCAGGAAAAAAAGGGAATTCACTGCCGTCATGGTTAAACCTTCACGTTGCAACTACTGGCCAACACATTAAGAACCACCATGCAAAGCATCATAGAAGAATTTGCAGCTTACTAAGGTGAGGCAATTTGTGTTTGAAAGCAGTTTAGAAGGACCATATTCCTACAATTCTTACAAGTGTTACTCCAACCTGGAAACCCAACCAAGGGTACCACCTCCTAAACTTCAATCTGAAGTGAACTCAATTTAAGAGCAAAATTTGCTTCCCACTGAAGTTATACTCCAGGAATCAACATTTTGGATAGGATTCCGGCTGAGACTAAGACATGCAAAGGTGCCTGACTCCATGTGCAGTCAGGATCTAACCTCCCACTGGTGTCTGAGGGAGTGCTCAGCTTCCCTTCAGCCAGATGCAAACAGCTTGGTTTGGTTGCCCATGTGTAGGTGAGTAGGGATGTTTGCAATGTCCTGGAAGGCATCCACCTGGCCTCCTGCTGATTCTCCAGAAGGGTAATGGAGCATGGATCCTGACTCACGTCTTCTAAATAAGCTTGAATGCCTTGAGATATTCTAAGATAACTCAACGCACACAAGCTGCCTACCTGAGGGCAACTCAATCAAACCCCTCAATTAAATTGTTCCAGGGGGTTCCACTAAATATCCACTGACTAGAATAAAAGATACACACTTTACAGATAGACATATACACACAGGCTTCTAGATATAATTTCCTTAATCTCAAACTGAATACCACTTTTCCACAAACTGATTTTCTACCAGGCAGATATTAAATATTTATTATCTCAAAGTGTAGTCAGATAACACAGAAATATTAGTCAATAGGTTCCGTCCTGGAACATTTCAGCAGTAGAAGGTGTAACTGTAGGTATGAGACCAAATGATGGTTTATCTTCCTGAAGTCTACTTCTCCCACCTTCAGCAGTTTAAAGATATGATAAACCCAACATGGCCATTGACACTTTAGTTTACTCTTTGAACAGACAGAACATTTGCAATACATTTGAGAAAGAAGGAAATAAGAAAGGAAGGAGTTTTCTGTACTTTGAAGGCAAAGACACTTTACTGGAGTTATCATTACAGACAGTATGGCTACTTTTTTAGCGAAAAATTAGACACACGTCAGACCTTTTTCTGTCATCATGTCCATAAGAAGTTGGTTTATTCTCTGAAACAGTGTGACCATATCCAACTACCTGTTACAGATGATCATTAGCCATGTTAACCCCTAAACTCTCTCAGAAACTCTTTGAGAGGTGACTCCACAGCCCAGGCCAAGGAAAGTGTCAGGTCCAAGAACATTTGCTTGTACTGGTTCCTATACTGATGAGGAAGAAGTTCATATACTCCACTGTGTCTTATAACATATAAACCAATTTGTTCTATATCTTGTTCACACACTGCAAATAGACATACGCACAGACAAGAGCCTTTACATCTGTCACCATCAAAATAATTTGCCCTACAAGTATAGTTATATTCTGTGCTATTTTGTGCTATTTGAGAACATAACCACTATTCAGATTATGTACCATGACTAAAACTGGAACTTGGGTGAGGGAACTGTCCAAGCACCCAATTCCTTGTTTTTCTTGCCTTGGCCTATTTCCACCCTTAGTGTCTGGCTTAGATACAGCCACATGCCTCCTCTTTCCCGTCAGTCATCAGGGCAGGACAGATGAAATAGGAGAGTCTTTAAGGTCCCTTCCAACCCAAACCATCCTATGATTCTATGAAATCAAAGTTCTGTATGTGAGCTTGTTGTCTGGGGTCCCTCAGTAGTCAGTGCAGAAGGATCTCTCTCCCGAGTGCCCATCCTCTCATCTTGAGGTAAATATCTGACCTACTTCAGATGAATTTCCACCTAGAAACACTTGTTTGTCTTCATAAAGTCAAAAGAGGTGAGCTGGTTGGAGAACTCTACACTGAAAATGTCTAAAAAGAGGCAGTGAGCACATCTAAACCTTCAGCAGATACCAACTCAGAGCCCTGGAGGG
Organism: Neopelma chrysocephalum; assembly: GCF_003984885.1. Lineage (NCBI taxonomy): Eukaryota > Metazoa > Chordata > Aves > Passeriformes > Pipridae > Neopelma > Neopelma chrysocephalum. Next base: position 14,388,458 of record NW_020897725.1, on the reverse strand, counting down.
AACACGAGATTGTACAGTAAGAGGACAAAAACTGAGCTAGCACCGGACAAACATTTTTGTCCTGGAGGTGAACAACATGTAGGGTGGACTATTGGAAAATGAAACATGTTCCCATCTCTGCTACCAAGTTTCCCAGTCTAACATACCTGCAACGAAGATGGACTGACAGTGACATGTCTGACAGAGACTGATGAAGGTGTGGATGCATTTTTGATGATGTTTGCTCCAGGCAATTCCAGAGCCTGTCTTTCTGTTCATGTCAGACCCGCACAGTCTCTTTGTGCCAGCCCAATGGGCAGCACTGAGACCACTCTGCTTTCTGTCTCACTTTTCTGTTGTTTTGGTTTTTTTCCATCGTGTTGCCCAGACTTTTTTTCTTTCCAGAGCAGGTCTTCTTTCACATATGAAAACTAGGCCTCAGCCACAGAGTCTCTCACATCAGTTGTGCAGCTTCATTATGTGAATATTTACTTCCATCCTCTTCATTTGTCCTATTCAATGACAAGCTTTCAGAGCACATCCAAGGGCTGATTTCCAATGTTTGAGTTTTGGAAAGATTTCTATTGCAGATGCTGCTTATTAAGTAGTTTACCAAGTCATTACCCCTTAGGATGTATCTTCTTGCTTACACTGGAACAGCTAGGGAGTAGAAGGGATCTCTCAGAATTTGGTTAATTAATCCAACTGCAAACAGTAATTAGATTTTTTCGTAATCAACTAATTAATTCTTCCAACTCAGTAGTCAATGTAATGAGCAGAGGAAACACAACCCACTCTTGCAAGACATGAACCTCAGCTTGGAAAATAAAGGAGCAAAGGCCATTTAAACCAATTAAAGGAGAGTATATACACTGAGTTACTCAGGGGGGAGGGGGTTCTGGAAAACATGACACAGTCTGGTATTTTTCCTTTTCAGAATTGCTTTGGAACTGATTTCTAACCACACTCAAATGTCTTCCACGGTTTTCCAGTCATGGGCTGAGCCTGTCTTGTCCCTTCTACCTCAACTCCTCTTGAAGAACTGTCTTGGAAGCTGTGGTTTGTTTTTTTTCTTAATTCTGCAAATAATTATATTAAACCAGCTCTGAGGAGGAGGAAGATGTTATACTGTGGATATGTCAGTGCCTCCTCCTTGCATAAGGGCTTTCCTGGAATGTCAACGGGAGCACAGTGTTTTACTGATGCATTTACCAGCACATTGCCATGCAGACACCAAGCTGTGACACTGGTGACCAGTGCTGGTGACAGGAGAAAATGACAACAGCATCATTCGTCACCAGAGTTCACTGAGACCAGGCTGGGTACAGCCATGCAAAGACTTGTTTGAGAACATAAACTGGATCCATTAGGGCTAATCCAGGCATTTTCCAGTGTGGACATATCTAAAAAGAGTGAATGTATTTAATCACATCAGCAAGGGAGGTCACACTAAGCAGAAGAATCACAGCAGCTGGGGATGTATTAGCATTTGTGTGTCCAAACAGAACCACAATTTACAGTTTTTGTGGCACCTCTCCAAATGTGATTACATTGGCACTGTGCAGGAAGAGCAAGTTTCCCCCTCTCTGCAGATGCAATATTTAGGAACTATTAAAATTGGGCTTTTAAGTGTACAGACCAGGGAAAATTTCTGAATGTAAACAGACTAGCAAGGTTTTTTACGCTGCCTCCTATAAAATCCTCATGGACAAAGGGATGAAGCATGGATTAAAGGTAGAGTGAAAAGCAAGTGAAATGTTGTGAACAAAGGTTGTGATCAGTGGCACAGAATCCATCTGGAAGCCAGTCAACAATGCTGTATGCCAGGAACCAACACTGGGGAAAATACGCTTTAGCACTTCTGTTAATGACATGGATGGTGGGGCAGAGTGGACCCACAGCAAGTTTGCAGATGATACAGAACTGGGAGGAGTGGTTGTTATACCAGATGGATGTGCTACTAATGAGAGGGACCTGGACAACCTATAAGAATGGATCAGCAGAAACCTGATCCTATAGACTCTGTAGGAATGAATCAGCAGGAAGAGTGTTTGCATATGGGAGCATTAACCCCATGCACCAGTACAGGCTGGGTGCCAACCTCTGAAAAACCCTGTGGAGAATGACCTAGGAATTCTGGTGAACAGCAAGCTGACCACAATCCTGACAACAACATCTCCTTGTAACAATGATGGTCAACAGCATCCTGGGCTGTGCTGGGAAGAACATTGCCAGCAGTTCAAGGGAAAAGATTTTACCCCTCTGCAGGTCATTCAATCTCAGAAAAAGCAGAGGGAAGAGGTTAATTTGACTCCAACCCATTACCCTTCCCATCAGCATCACCCAGTGTGCCATACATCCTCCAGGCCATGCCATATGCTCTGTAACTCCCACAGCCCAGGTCAGGATTGTGGAATCCAGGGAGCATTACTGCCATGAGAACTATTTAAGGATAAACCAATCCCAAAGTTTTCTGGAGGAAAATGCTGTTCTAGGCCAATACCATCAAATAAAAAGATAAGTATCCTGTCAATCCGTAAGAGGAGAAGGTAATATTTGGAGTTAAAACTTTTTGTTCTGCAGTCACTGCACGTCAGACTCATGCATTCAATCATTAACAGTGTTCAACTAACAAGAAATAACTCATTAAACTGAGGTGACTCAAGTTCTTGCACATGTCCACACATTGCCCAGCTACCTCCACACTAATAGGGTTCTACCCTGGGTAGTGACACAACTGTTATTAAAAAGCATTTTATCTTTGTCAGACAGAAAATCTATTAAATGTTTCCACACAGCACTCATTTACCCACTGTGTCCTTGCACGCCCTTTAATTAACTTAGTGACTTTCTGAGCAGCATCAAATCCTTCCCACTTGTCTTGTCCTCCCTGACATCTGTCCCAGACTCCTGGTCATCTCTTGCTGTCTTTGAGATCTGCACATCTGCAGCCCTTCAGCTCCATGCTGAGATTTCCTAGCCTGTTGCACTGTGTGTTCAGCTGCTGTTTGCCAAGGAGTCCAAAGGAAAGAACAGGCTTTTCTTGTTCCTGACAGACCATCTGACAGACTCTTTTCAAGAAACATAGCAACATCAGACATATAAAACTGACATTGTCCATCACAATACAATAAAAAAAATACACCATACACTTCCTGCTATCTCTGTCTCCCCAAACATTATCACAAATCTCTCTGCCTCTGAGATCACTGATATGTTTCTGCAGAAGTTTTTATGTCATTACTATCTTCAAGGTCATCACCATGTGAAAAATCCGAGGGATGACTATCTGGTGAAACCAGCAGATAGTGGCTTGTGCCCTGACCTTCTTAGGTTACAAGCATAGATGACACTCAGCTAAACTCCTTTCCTCACTACAAAATGCTACGGCTCCTCAGCTGAGCAGCACCATCAGGCCACAGACACATCAGTGCAGCTCAGGTTTATCATGTCTCTGGACTTTTGTGGGCACTTCAGTCACATGTGTCAGGCTGTGAGCTCAGTGACTTAAGTCCACCTATCTGCATCATTCTGCATTCTCCCATCCTGAAAGTGTGGTAGCCCCTGACAGCAGGTGATTGCATCTCACATCACTGCAGCAAGATTTATCTCCACTTGTCTGTCCGAGTCTCAAATCATCTGGCTGCTGTGTAGGTGGCTAAAGGGACAGCAGCACAAAAGCAATAAAGAAATAGCTTCCTATAATTCTTAACTATTTTACATTTGAGAATAAGAGGAGAGAATGGCTCAGTTTTGCTGTCCCTCTGGGGAAGGGCTGTAAGTCAGCTGATGATGCTGTGCAGGAGAAAATAAAAGTGTTACCTCAAACAGCAACACTGCTGTGAATAGTGGTAACTAATGGAACTATTCAGCAGGCTCTGTGTGAGTCTGTGCAGGGCTGAGAGGAGACAGAGCAGGTTATAAGGGATATGTAACCATGCATGATGTTTATTGATGAGGGACATTTAGATAGATCCAGTGGTGATGGATGAATTACAAAGAAAGGCAGCAAGGGAGAAAGAGTGGTGTGCATTACAAAACAGCAGAAGGACTTAAAATGGTGAAAATTTATTACCAAGAAACTATAAGGTAGAAAGGGGGTTAGGAAGAAGAGGGTCACTTGTAGCCTCCTCTATCTGTCTGTCTAGGCATAGGTAGTGATAATTTCACACTTAATTATCAAAAATTAGGGCTGGCAGGACATCAAGAAATAGTGTAGTAGCCTAATTCCCTGTCCCAAGGTCATTCTTCCCAGATGTTCACCCAGACCATTTATAAAGCTTTCTGGGACAGAGTCTGCATTTAACTCAGGCAATTTATTCCAGCATTTTTCAATTCTTACTCTCAGAACTTTCTTTGCCGGTGCCTAATCCAAAACCCCCCTGTTGCATTAACACTACTTACTTCATGACTTGCCCATGAGGAAAATGAGAGCAGGTCATGAGACCGGGAGAACAACTATTCCCTCCCTTCTTTCCATTTTTGCACCGTATCATAGGATCACAGAATGGTTTATGTTGGAAGGGACATTCAAGTTCATTTAGTTCCAACCCCCTGCCATGGTCAAGGACAGCTTCCACTAAACCAGATTATTCAGAGCCTCATTCAACCTGGCCTTGAACACTTCCAGGGATGGGGCAGGCACAGCTTCTCTGGGCAACCTGTGCCAGGGCCTCACCACCCTCACAGTAGAGAATTTCTTCCTACTGTCTAATCTAAACCTGCCCTGCTCAAGGCCATTTTCCCTTGTCCTTTCACTCCATGCCACTGTGAAAAGTCTCTCTCCCATCTTCATGTAAGCCCTTTTAGGTACTGGAATGCTGCTACAATATCTCCTGTAGTCATATTTTTCCTATTCTAGATCATACCCCTTCTCTCACTTTTTCATCCTAAATCATGGTAATGAATTCTCTCGCTTAATATCATGGTAAGTGACCCCATCCTTCACAAAGCTTGTCTTTTAATATCGGAATTCTTGGGACTTCCAGAGGATTATACTAAACAAGAGCCTTTGCCATTTTTACTAGCTGGGTGTTCTGCTCAATTTTAGTCTTTCTTTACCTTCAGTTTCTGTCTGCAGAATGCAGGCAAGGATTATTCATGTCCTATCACTGCTTGCCTTTGGACATTCTCCAGCCTTCCTGTAAAGCCTCCTTTAGGTACTGGAAGGTACTGGACTCTCTAGAGCCTTCTCATCTCCAGGCTGAACAACCCCAACTCAGAGCCTGTCTCCATAGCAGAGGTGTTCCAACCCTCTGGGTATCTTAGTGACTTCCTCTGGACTTGTTCCAACAGATCCATGTCTTTCTTCTTGTGGTGGCCCTTGCAGGACAACACCACAAGCTATAGCCCAGCTTGCTCCACGGCTCTCTGTACATAAAACTGGATCCTTTATCCCTATAATGCTCTCAGTGCACAATTCTTTTGAGCGACACAGAGGTTTATGCTTTACCATATGCATGTGAGACACCTGGCACAGTGGGGTTAAGTTTAGTAGAGGCACATCCAGGCAGCAAATGATCGTTACCAAAAGATCTCACTTCTAGACAAGCTCATTTGCTGCTCTGCACTGAAGCACATTCGTCAGTTTGCAGTTTCGGTTCCAATTCCCCTCCCTCTTGACTGTCTCCTTCATTTTAGTATTTTATTCTTTCCTTGATAAATCAAGAGACTGTCCCATTGCATTGCACTCAGCCCTTACCAAGAGGCTTTATAAATAACAGTAATGACCAGGCAAAAGATGCAATTCAGTTAACAGTGTAATGACTACAGGGATTAGCACTGCTGTATATTTTTTATGGGCGTAATATGTCGTTTTCGTTCTGTTGCTGTAATGAAAATAACAAATTAACAGAAGCATTATGCAAATTATACATTAAAAATGTCATGTTTATTAATCTGTCTTGGCAAAAGAGAAGCTACAGCAATAGCAGTGTTAACTGCTTAATAACCGTGTTATGCAGCAGAGAAGAAACTCAGTTCAGCACAGTTTGACTTGGCATTGGGGTCATTTTCGGTGACTTCAGTGGCAAAGTTTGCGTGCTCAGGGCAAAATATATGTTTAAATACATTTCTGGAGAACAAGATGTTGGCAGCAGTTTCAGTTCAAGGATATTTCTTTATCTCAATTACCTATCTTTGGAACATATTCCCCACAAAACATCCTACACTTTGCACCTACGAAATAGTTGGGTAACAGCTTTTACTTTAAAATCTTGCTGCTAATTCAGAAACTGCTTCGAATATTTATCCAGGCATCAAGTTTATTATGTTTTCAACAGAAGGCAGTTCTGCCTTGTTCTCTTTGACATTAGGGGATATGGGGAATTTCTTTTCCAGCATACCCTGAACTTAATTTTGCCACTAACCTTGAGGTAGTTTGTTGAAAATCTAGAGGTGATTGTTTTGTTACAGCCTTCAGTGATTAACACTTAGTGGTAAGAATTTCTTTGTCCTTGTGTGAAGAACATTTTACTCACAGGAGAAACAAAGATTAATAATAATCAGGAGATTCACACTTTGCTTTTGTTTATCAAATAGTAACTCAGTAATATAACACAGCTATGAGATTTCCATAATGTGCCATATTATTGACATTCATCAGAATCTAAAAACACAAGGAAATTAATTTTCTGAATGAGATTCAGATTGAAAAAATGATATTGCTGGGAGCTGTATATTTTTTTGAGAAGAAAAACAGTCTCTTCAATTGGGATTTACAATTGAAGAGCAGAGAGATGCTGGGAAACCACAGGTCTGGAGTGATTAAAAGGGCCAGTGTCTTGTACCAAATGGTGAAGTTGGCATGAGTATCCATATTTCAGCGCTTTCCCATCCCTACCTCACTGCCTGGATCACATCACCATTCTACGCTCATGGCTATGCAAATTCCATATCTGCTGGAGTCTCCATTTGATGTCAGTGGGGACCTAGGAGTTGTCTGTACACACCCAAGGGGAGCAGGTGCTCCGAGCTCAAAGACTAATTTAAAAAAACAATAACAAACATAATTAAAAAGGGAAGGGAGGAGAGGAAAATAGCCATCAGACAAGTTCAAGCACAAGCCAAACTAATCACAAGTAGAAAGAAAAGTGTTTATTTCACAGTTGCTGTATTGGAATAAAACATGTGAAGTCATTTTCACAGGAGTTTAAAACCCAATAACAGTAAATGTGAAGCTCATAGAAACTTGAGAATTCCATTCTGTGGAAATTATGACATCTTCAGAATACATTTGTTATACTGAAATGAAACAAAGCCAATTTTTGACATTTCTCACAAAATTTAATTGCCTGAAACATTCCTTAATTGTTTCAGCTCAATCAAGGCATTTCATTTTGTTTTGATGCATTGGAATATTTCGAGCTCATTTCACTACTGAAACTCAACCTCTACATAGAGAAACACTCTTTTTAAAAACAGGGTTTGGTTATGTTTCTTAAATTAAAAGCGTAAAATGAAATGAACCTCCATTGACTATTCTAAACAGGCAATTGGCATTCTAACTGTACTGGTAATTAGAGGTTAGACTGGTTATCACTGGCAGTCTGATCTCCCAGTGACCAGTAACTGGTAATTACAGAACATGAGCAACATCTGCCTATCAGAAATCTGTGTGGGCAGTTTATCTTGATGATTGGTTCCAGCTCATGTAACATGGTCAGGAGACCACATGTAGATGAGGAACCCAAGTCCCACATAGTTCTCAGGAAACAGTTCCATGTAATAAGAGTCTGTTAAAGCCATGAACGAAAAAGAAGAGTCATACAGGACTGGATAAGAAAATAACCAGGAATAGTAATGCTCAAGCTTTTCTAAATTGAGAAACTGAGCTGCTGAATTATTTCTAGGATGATCAATTTTTCATGCTTTAAGAACAAAATATTGTCAAAATCACCACTTTTCAAAATACTTTGACATTTTGCAGCAAAAGTTGCGCCTAGAAGAATATTCCACATGTGAATTTTAAAGACTTTTTTTGTCCAAGATTGGGATTCAGCTCCATATTTCAGCATTTAAATGATAGTGTTTACGTTGTGTTACATCTGCTACGTGTGCACCACTCCCAAACAGCAAAGGAGCAAGTAAGTAAGTAAATTCTTCCTGAAATGGATGCATGGGATCATAGGATCATAGAATAGTTTGGGATGAAAGGGACCTTTAAAGGTCATCTCGACCATGATGAGAGCCATGAGGATGGGGTACACCACACTCAATATACTTGTCAGGGAACTAGAACAGGAGTTCCTTCTTTCTTCAGTACCTTTCAAAATATACAAACAGAATTGTTGATTGAGTCCCCAGTGGAGTCCCCCAGTCCCACATCGACATTGGTTTTGAAGCTCTGAATGAGAATACTATTGAGTATGTCTGCAAGCCAGGACCAATAAACGGGGTAGAAAGTCTACCAGACTTTCTTACTACTGGTCTTAAGTTCAAGATTTAACAGCATCAGTTTATTGGGGGGGCGGGGGGAAAGAAAGGGAGAGAGGGGAAAAAGCCCTAGTGGTCAGTGGTAGTGGTTTGGGAAACCTGGCAGCAAGGGAGGAATACAGAAACTGACCTCCTTTGTCAAAGAAAGAGAAATAACGGAGACAGAGAATGCATCACTTTGCACTCTGATTCAGGTGAAAAACAGGGTTTTGAACTGAAATAAAGGAATTTAGGTTTGCAACTGGGGAAAAAATAAACAAAACCAAAAAAACCTACCTCCCTGAAAAAGCCACCTTTCTAACAGGAGCATAAAGGAAGTCTGGGATGGACAACATAGGGATGGGACATTCTCCATCCACGTCTAAAAATGTGGCCTGTTCTCAAAAACAGTGCAAATGTCCATCATGGAATAATACAGAACAGCTGGTCCTGTGCATTTTCTGAGTCCCTTCCAGCTCTGTTTTCTCTCATTGTCTGTAAGACACAGGAAGGGAAAGACATGAATTCAGAACATGTTAATTTTACAGAAGCTAGTCTTGATTAAGAAGCAAACAGGTAAAAGTCTTTCCTAAAAGGGTCCCCATCCATGTTCCATTGGATACTCTGATTCCTAGCGTGGTTTATTATGTCCCAGGGATTTTTCACACTGGATCCTGGGGGAGATGTGGGAAGAGCCAGTCATTTCTGCCAGGCTTTTCTCTTATCAGTACCTCTCACAAAGCTTCTTTTGATGCTTCTGGTCTCTGGGAAGAGGGGAAGAAAGAAATCCTATCCTGATGAGTCTCAGCTTGCCAACTTTGTTGCTGAACCAATGCATTATTCATGTGTTTGTGACAGAGAGGAGTGAGTTTAATGTGTAGAAATGAGCTTGGAGAACTGTGGGATTATTGCTGGGGATGGGACATGCTCTGCTGTGGCTGTGCAGCAATTTGTGCTGGGAGCTGCCAATACTCCTATGCAAAATGCAATCCCACCATGTAAAGACTGTAAGTGCCTTGTTTGGATTGCTTTTTGGTTTGCAAATCCTGTCATCACTTCACATTTGTGGTATTTACCAGTTTCTATCAGAAAATCTTAATGAGCTGAAAAAATGCTATCCAATCTCACTTCAAAACCCCCTGGTAGAGTAAACATAAAATCACAGAATGATTTGGGTTGGAAGGGACCTTAAAAATGACTTCATTCCAACCCCCCTGCCATGGGCAAGGACACCTTCCACTAGATCACCTTGCTCAGAGCCCCATCCAGCCTGATCTTGAACAATTCCAGGGATGGGGCAGCCACAGCTTCTCTGGCAATATTTCCCATTGCCCCTTAAGTTGTTATAATCAAGGTGACTGAGTCACAGTGGGCTGAAGTTTGGGGTTTTTTTAACTGACATTGACAATAAAAACATGTATTTTTGATACCTCTTTTGCTTCTTCAAGCTATCAGCTGGACAGTGAGAGAAGGACTTCATAGGAAACATCTTTCCCATCTTCCAATCTCCAGGCACAGAAGGGTTGAAATGGACCCTCTCAGGAAGAGCTGGAGGTTTGTTCACAGGGGGATGTATCTGAAATCACTCTCACCTCGTGATGACCTTACAGACTAGGAAACTGGTTTGAATGGTTTGTGTTACCCATATCCAATTAGCTGGTTGTTCACAAATACTAAATTGAAACTCTGGGAACTTATGAAGACATCACCAAGTTGTGGCCACCCTGTGCTTTTTCAGTAATGATATAATACATCAGACTAAACCCACTTGCTCCCCAATGACACATGTAGCATTAACGTGGCTTTTCAGTAAACATTGACCTGTAGCAGAATGGAACATGTCAAACAATTCTGCACTGGTACAACCTACAGCTTATCGGGGAGTCAGAAATAAACCTTATTGTTGTCTATACCAGTTGTCTGGCAAATCTGGAAAACAGAGTCATCTGCAACATGAAAGTAATGATAGGAGCAGCCTCATGAGCCTACCCACGATTTCACCGCAGTTTGTGTTGACTGAGAACCTTTAATATTTTCCAGACAGACCTCATGTCCTAAATTACATTGAAACACATGGAAGGATCCCCAAGAGCCAGCCTGACCTGTCCAGCCAGTCCAAGTTCTATAAATCTGTTATAAAGATATGCGCTGAGAGATAGACTGTGTGGTGAAACTTCAAGTTAAAAGGAGCAAGCATCTCTTCCCATCACTATTTCTGTCCTGACCTGCCAGGACACAAACAAAATAGAAGCATATTTATACTATTTTTCCCTATGTAAACATAAAACAAAGGTAATATTTCTTCAACCAGCATAATTTTGACCTGCTGCATTGACTTCTACAAAGATTGTTTGAAGACCTTCTCCATAATTCATAACTGGTGAGCCAGAAGATGCTGCCACTGTTTTCCAGGATATTTTCTTATTCCACATGTAGTGCACTGAAGTCATTAATTTCCTGTGGAATAAGTGATGTTTAGTCTAACTTTCAATTCTCTGCAATACATTTCTCCATGCTGCAGCTGTAAAGGCTAATAAGAACGTTGACTGTGCAAATCAGAATATATTAGGGTGGTATGTTAAGATTATTTTCCTTTCGTTTAGTTCCAATGGCCCTAGTGCAAGAAGGAGGATTGCAAATCATACTAAGTTCACAATATGAAATAATGACACAAAATGAACCTTTGCAGGAAAAACAGAAAGAGCTCAATCTCTTTAGTTCAGCAAAAAGAAAGTTTAAGAGTCTATAATGAGATTATAAATTTCTATGAGGGGAAAAGATATTGTATAACAAGGGCTTTCAGTTTAGCAGAACACTGAGTAAGAATTTAAAAATGCTTGTACCAGGTACCCAAAGGATCATTTGGTTTCCTATATGTTGGAAAAGCATCTATCAAATAGTTAGGAGGTTAACATTGGCAAGTGCAGAGGGAAATGAAGTTAAGACTTTAATTGCGAGAGTAGTGAAGCACCAAAATTTACTAAACTTGCAGTGAGTTCCCCATTACTGAGCTGGTGGGAAGGGATTTCCTTAAATTTTAAGGTATTGTCCAAATTATAATGAATTTCAGGAAAAACTCTGGTTTGTCTTTCATGGGAAATCAAATCAAGCCATTTCAGTCATTCCTTCTGGCTGCTCCCTGTGTGAATTCATTGCTGGTATAAATTCCAGATGGGTCAGGATCTTTCAGCCTTTGCACTGCTGTGTCTTCCATCCAACTTGCAAGAAGGGAGGGAGGAAAAGTAACATGAGATGTTTGGATATTGCTGAACAAACACAGTTTTTCCTTCCTCTGGAGACAGACAAATAAAAACAAATGAACCAAAACAGATGGCACAGAATCATAAAGGTTGGAAAAGACCTCCAAGACCATCCAGTCCAACCATTAACCCAGCACTGCCAGGTCCACCAATCTACATGTTTTTTGAATACTTCCAGCATGTTATAACATTTATGTCTAGGACTGCTAAAACTGAGAAAACAAATGCAAGCAGAGAACTCATGTTCCCAAAACTGGCAGAACCACCTACTTCATCTCCTGCCAATGCAGGATCACTCTCAAGAGCATAGCGGTTGACTTAGTCAGAGGTGGTATATTTATTGCCAAGCATCTTCTGTCATATGCAGAGATTTCACTCAGCTCAAAAATGAAGACAATCACTTCAAATCGCAACAGTCTAATACCCATTAATTGTATTTGTCATAATAACATTAATCCTGATGAGCCAATGTATAGTATTAAGATGACCACCATCTTTATGGTGTTCTTGTTGCTGTTCAGTGCTCAGTACACTAAATCTTTGCTATCAAAGGACGTTTGTAAATAAACAATCCCATGCTTATAAGGCTTCTTGAACACCATATCAAGCATTAAATGAGGTTGCTATTAAGGTGGGTTCCAACAAATCTGCTGATGAAGCTGAGACTTTCCAGGCTGCAGCAAGATGAAAGCAGAAAGAATTTAACAAAAATCACTGTGCCTTGTCTAACAGTGGTACAGACCAGTTGGCTTTGACACAGTGAGTCCAGTGTTATTATACCACAAAAGTGACAACACAAACAAGCCCACTGAGTGTTGCTGATGTGCTCAGAAGTACAGGAAAGTCACACTCACAGTCATTATACCTACATACATCCAGCCTTCAGAGAAGCCTGTAATTTCCCCATCATCACATCCCTCTAAGAAACGGGGGATTAACATCCTCATTAGAAAGATGGAGGAGAAGTGGAAGTTGGAAGATGACTGACTGCACTGTGTGACAGAACTGCTGAGGCTGGCAGGGCCCTCTGGAGACTCTTATCCAACCACCTGCTCCAAGCAGTGTCAGAGGAGGGTGCTCAGGACCAGGCCCTGACATTGCATTTGAATGCCATATGGATAAAGACTCCAAAACTCTCTGGGTAACGAGCATCAGTGTTTGCACCTTCCCTATGAATAAGATTTTTCCTTATATTTATAAGGAAATACAGGAATTTTCTGTATTTCAGTTTGTGTCCATGGGCATTTCGCTTTGGTCTCTGGACACCTCCGAGGAGAGTCTGACTATATCTCCTTTACTCTCCCACACTGGGTGTTTATACACACTGATAAGATGTTGGTCCTCTTTGTGGCCAGGACACATTTATGGCTCACCTGTCACCCACCAGCACCCCCAGGTCTTTCTCTGCAAACTGCTTTCCAGCCAGCCCCCAGCTCGTGCTGGTGTATGGGGTTGTTCCTCCTCCCCGGGTGCAGCCCTTCTGCCACGTTTCTTGCCTTCCTGGATGTGAGGATGGACAATTCCTGACCTTAGAGGAGGTGATCCTTGAAAGCCATTCAGTGGATACCCCATTCATTAGCAATCAGTCCTCAATGGAAGGGGCAGACAGGACACTGTACCTGCATGGGGAGGTGACCAGAAGGAAGGCTGGACACATCCAAAAGCTGTGCATTTGCATTATCACCGCAATACATCCAATCGGACATGTCAACAACTTTATGAACACAGGTTACTTGTGTCTGGCCAGCTCAGAGCTCAGCAGAACGAGATGGGGTGCCTTGAGGTCTGTGGTGTGGTTTTCTGTCAGTCAAAATCAGGATCTAGATGTTTTCTGCCATGTTCAAACTGTGCCAAACTCTGCAGGGGGATGTAGCTTCTCTGTTACTCTAAAGAGTAAAGATGGTGTCTAGGAAAAGAGTCTATCCCTTCAGCCCTCAGTGTCTGGGCTGCTACATTTATTCCATTTCTAGGGCAGCTGATGCATCTGGACAAATAGAAAAAGCCAGAAAAAGTTTGTCAGAACTTTTGCTTAACACAGATTTTACTGTCCTTCAAGCTTGAAAATTAAATCAATAATTTTTATCCAGGTCACAACATCTTTTTATCCAGGTCATGACATTGATCCTTGCTCAAGTCCCATAAGAGTTAAGTTTTATCCCTCCAAAAATTCTGCAGGTCCAGTCTTAGATCCTTAAAATCAAAATAATGGGCAGCTATGCAGATACCACAACCTTGCTGGGCCAGGCATAGGCAGCAAACCCTGCTTTCACCAGCCCAGCAGAAGGAACCCACATAGCAAATCCTATAAAGGCAAACCTCCCAAAACCTTGCAGATAAAATGAGTCTGAAAGAAAAAATGAGTCTGAAAATTATGCCTTTTTCTTCATGCTCTCAGGACCTAACATTAACTAAGTTCTGCTCTTAAACCAATTGCTTCCTGTTTGACATTTGTCTGTAGCTTTGGCTCTAAAAGTCTATTTGCACCGTCTGTTCTGTTTTCCTGGAGGGAAATTACCATCTGTATTTGCCATTGTTTGATGATTAGCTACAAGTATTATCACACACTGCTTTTTCAGGTGTATGCTCTGGAGAAAGATTCACCTGTTTTAGTGGTTTGACTTATTATAGGTTTTAATTCTAATTAATCCAAAACTTTCTGTTCTAAAGAGCTTGTTTTCTCCCAGTGGCAATGGTTTCCAGAAATATTATACAGTTATGGGGTACCACTATCAGGAGTGACTGCGAAAAGCATGCTGAGGTCCAGTGAGTTGGCAAAAGCCAAAGCCCAGACCACAACTCCCTATTTGCAAAAGATACGGTTCGTTATCCTTGTCTCATATTTGTTAACTGCTCTTGGCACTACAAAGACATCAAAAATACATATGGAAAGAAACTATAGTGAATTTCTATGCTGAGAAAACAATATTTCAAAACCATATTTCACTGTAACATTCATGTGGCTGCTCTTAGAGTCTCTGCAGAAGAAGGGGAAATCAAGACATGCTTGATGAAAGAAGGCTCTGCTCGAGAGCAGTGGCTTGGAAAATTAATTTTAAAAAATTGGAAGCACCAAAATAGTACTGCCCCTGATTTTTCTGTTCCTTCTCTGGCACAATACCCCTGTCTATTAAGGGGCTTCATCTTTCTGGATGAAGCTATTAAGATATAACACTTTTTTTCCACAGAAGGTACAAAAAATTGCTGGCCAAGTTCTCCCTTCAAGTAGTGAGAGTTCTGTACTGGTGGCACAGGAAAAGAGAGAAGTGAAAAAGAACTTTTTTAAATGTACAAAGAATAGCTAAGTGAGGGTATAACAAGAACTTCAGTGCTTGTTAACACATTTTATAAGTTCTGCACTTGGGCACCCATGGCCAAAAGATTAAGAGAATCATCAGCTCAGTGCATGAATAGCAGGACTCTCAAATCCAAGAGCAGACTTAGACTGATCTCTAGAGCTTTTTTTTAGAGGAAAACAGAGACTATTTACAAGCAAATGCAGTGACAGGACAAGGAGGAGTGGCTTCAAACTGAAAGACAGTAGGTTTAGGTTGGATGTTAGGAAGAAATTCTTCCCTGGGAGGGTGGTGAGGCCCTGGCACAGATTACCCAGAGAAGCTGTGGCTGCCTCATCCCTGAAAATGTCCAAGGCCAGGCTGGACCACGCTTGGAGCAACCTGGGATAGTGGAAGGTGTCCCTGCCCATGGCAGGGGGGTGGAATGAGATGATCTTGAAGGTCCCTTCCAACTCAAGCCATTCTGTGATTCTATGAAGAGCTGTCTTCACCCCAAGGGGATGACAGTGTAGGCAGCCGGTTCCTCCACATCAGTGGTGAGGACTACAAGGATTTTTTGTGTATGCAGCTACTGTTGCTTCTCTCCTCCTGCTGTTTGCTTCTGCTCCTTTCCAGGGTCATAAAACCAGCTCAATAGTACACCTGCCATCTGCATATTCATTTCTCAGGTGAACAGAAATGTGATGTATTGATGCTTAAGCAGCAACAGACAGTTGTGTGTCATGACCAGCAGCCCAAAGACCACAGCACCCTTTAAAACACAGCATCCACCTTTAGGAATTATTATTCTGCATTTGCTGGTTAGTTCCCCTCTTGTTAAGGTGCTGCATTCAGCATTCAGATAGCACATGCTTATCGGGTAAACCCAGAGCTGTAGCAGCCTGCAAATTGCCTCTGCACTGTGTTAGCAAAGTAGAAGCATCCTGGATGTGCTAAGCCTGATCTCCAGTGAACGCTGTCTGTGTCTTCCCTCCCCCTGTTGCACTTCAACCCTTTGTACCATTTTTCACCTTGCACTTTTCTTAGGTTTGCATGCTCCCCTACAAACTGAAAGGACATGAGTCAAAATAATCGGAGGCATCAGGAATAATCAGAGGCACCACAAACCCCCGCCTTCACAACAAAAACTCAACCGTGTGTTTGAGCACAGCTTGTCACTGTTATAACACCTCTCTGTGCAGAAAATAAGAGCACAGCAGGACCAAATGAAAAAGTAAAGTAATAAATATATATAAGCACCTTAAAAAAAAAATTTAAAAATAAGGAAATTACATGAGGTTTTATGTCACCTATTTTTTTTAATATCCAAATCTTGTCTGCCCAGACAAGAAAACATCACCTCCATGGTTTTTATTTCTCTAAGAGAAGTTATTAATCTGTTTAAACTACTCCAGACTGTAATTATCACCCTTTACTGTGAAACCAAAGCTTGAATTTTTTTGATCTTGGGTATTATTTACTGAAGCTGTCCCTGACTCAATAGCAATCTCATAACAAAAACTGTAATCAATATCTTATTATGGGGTGGGGGGTTTGAGATAAATTGGCTTTTATTCCACAGAAACCTATACATTTTCTTGTTTTAGAGAGCCTTTTCTCTCTGGATATCTACTCCCTTTTCATTTAATCTCAAATCAAAAACCAGATCCAATGATTTATTTTTAAAGGAAGCAAAACAAATGGAATTTTTAGAAGAAGAAGAAGAATGTCTATACAGTGGGACCCAAGAGACCTAAGTGCTCTTGTCTGGCTGTGACATGAGAGATCTGACACTGAAAGCATTTCAAGCTGTAGTCACCCCTTCCTTTTCAGCAACGGCTCTACTGTGTCTTCTACTGAAACAAAATGGGTAAGTTTTGTTGCAGCTCAACTATAAAAACAAAAGAGGAAAAGGTACAAGAAATCACCTGTGGAGCAATATTGAACTTTTGTGCATGTTGATTACTGCAAACAATATTCCAGACAGGGAGAGCTCACAGCCCCTGTGAAAAACCCTCATAAAGTGTGGAAAATTCAAAATCCGGAGCAGACCTCTTGCTGTCAACCTGGCTTTCCTGAGTAATTGTCCTCAATTAGCATTAAAAAAATAAATTATCCTTTTTTTTCCTTATTCAGTTAAAGCTGTAAAGAAAGAGCTGCAATATGCAACCAAAATGAATGTCCAGTATTTAGGAGTGAACATGTAGCAAAGGAAAAGTCAATAAGTTTTATTTTTATAATTGATGGGCAGTAAGGTCACAGTAAGGAGACTTTAAAATCTTTAAAGAAGTCTTTATCACAAACGTCATTAAATAAAAAAAATATATGCAGCTCCAAAGAGTCAACAAATTACGTTCAGACTATTATGTAATATGTTAAAATAATAGAAATTAAATTTGGAAGTTTCCAGCAGCAGTAAGACTGAATTGAAGTGTGATGGATGGGTTCTGAGATATGAAACTCATTGGAATAAATGAGGTAAAAGGACGAAATGACAAGAAACTGTTTAGAACCATGAATATGCTTGATGGGAAAAGGAAATGGGAAAAGTAGCAGACTGAAATTGCGGAGCAGGAGGCATCTTTACTGTCATGTTGCTGCTCTCTCAATTTGATGCTCAAGTTCACACAGTCTGTGAGCCATTGTGTGCTGCAGGTCTTCTCTAAGCTACCTGTGTTTGGCCAGAGAAATCAAAAGCAAAGAAATCAGTGTTCATATTGTGTCCCCCGTGCCTTTCTTTTATGGAACATACTGAGCTAGATCTGGTTTCCACCAACCTCCTGTTTCTAACTCACTGCACCCATGAGCACCGAGGAAGTCAAATTCATCGTGGCACAGCACTCATGGCACAAGCTTATCTTGATCCTGTATCAAAATTTCCCTCCTCTCCAGAGGCTTTTCCAAGGTTTCCCACATCACCAGCTGAGCAGACTGATAAATTCAGCACCCCTCTTTCATTTATTCCACTGCCAAGATGAAGTAGTCAGAGGCAAAATCCTTCCCAGCTATACCCCCTACAAACTCACCACATGATCAGTTACTGCTGCAAGGGGTTTACAATCTGCATAAGGCTTTTATAAATCTTTTCTTTTCACAGGGGTAGATGATATTTATGGTGTGTTTAGGAGCTGTAGGGGAAAAGGGACTGAAAATTTATGATAACCTTCCCATCCTGCAGTGTCCAGGACATTTTCAGTGCCTGGAAATGCTCAGCACTTTGGAGGAAGGCACTCTGAAGGGATCTCAGTGCACCAGCCAACATTTGCTTCACGTTGCGCTAATATTTAAAAAACAAATCTGTCAACAGATTAATTGGCACTGCCACTTTCCAGCAGTTTTATGGGTACTTTAAACCACTAGCAGTCAATTCCTAAAAGGAAGCATGTAACATTTAAATATGTGTGCATATGAGATAATGGCAATATTAAGCATCCTGAAGAAAAGGCAGAATTGTTTTCATGCTGTTCTGGTGCTGAATTCCCAATGCTTCCCGCTTTCTCTAGAGAGGTGTTGACAGAAAGAGGTCATCAAAAATATTTAGAAGTTACTTGGGCACTTTTTCCCATGGCAAAGACATTGATATCAAGAACTAAACATGAACTGCAACGATCAAGGCAGGAGAAAAGATTTCAGATAATGCAAAAAGCCATTTCATAGAATCATTGAATCACAAAGGCTGGAAAAGACCTCTGAGATCATCAAATCCAACTGCTAATCCTGCGCTGCCAGGTCCACCATTAAACCACATCCCCAAGTGCCATATCCACATGTCCTCTAAACACTTCCAGGGACAGTGATCCCACCACTTTCCTGGGCAGCCTGTTCAGTGTTTGACCACCCTATCAGTGAAGGAATTTTTTCTAATATCCAACTGAAACCTCCCCTGGCACAATCCCCTGACAGGATGAGGTTATCCTATCACTTGTTACCTGGGAAAAGAGACTGAACCCCACCTGGCTACAGCCTCCTTTCAGTTAGTTGTAGAGAGAAATAAGGTCCCCTCGAGCCTCCTTTCCTCCAGGTTGAGCCCCCCATCTTCCTCAGCTGCTCCTCATCAGACTTGTGCTCCAAACCCTTCCCCAGTTCCATTGCCCTTCTCTGGACACGCTCCAGCTCCTCAGTGTCTTTCTTGTCGTGAGGGGCCCAAAATGGAATCCAGGATTTGAGGTGTGGCCTCACCAGTGCCCAGCACAGAGGGACAATCCCTGCCCTGGTCCTGCTGCCACACTATTGCTGGTACAGGCCAGGATGCCATTGGAGTCCTTGGCCACTTGGGCACACACTGTCTCGTGTTCAGCCACTGGTGACCAACATCTGTAATACGTGTGAGTTGCATGACATTACAAGAAATTAGTTGCAGTGCTCTACCCTGTCCGTGTCACCACGACTTGAAGAAGGATTCATTTCAACTTACCATACCAAAACTTGGGCATATCTTACAATCAGATGATCAGGCTCATTCAGCAGCCAGTGGTGACAAAAAAAAAAAATCACAGAAAAAAAAGTAGTTCTTGGATTCCTATTTTATGATGCAATAGGTCATTCTCTGGAGACTCTCCTATCCCTTTTCCACTCACTATTGAGGGAACCTACACAGTTAGATTTCACCTGGTGCTTAAAAGCTGAAGTTAGGTTGGGAGAATCTTACCTCTGATATATGGCACCACTCAAACCTCACTCACTTAAATACACAGTGGCTTTCCCACCTGTTTTGACAGGCACATGACAGCTAATTATGGGAAGAATTAAGTGAAGTGGGCATAGATTAATGCATGGGCTTGCTCAGATACATGATCTGTGCCAATAGATCTGGGAAAATTTTGCAAGAGTGATAAACACTACAGTGCATAATCCCATTGCTCCACTTCACTAACCAAGCACATAGTTTCAGGAGCAGTGATACAACCTTATTTGCTCTGCAGAGAGATAAAATCCACAAACCATTCAGAAAGAGAGGAAAATGGGCACAGAGAAAGAGACTGCAGGCCCTAATTGATCCTTCACTAAATGGATTTACTTTGTTCTCGTTCCCTGATGAATTCATTAGCTCACACTTAGCACCATTCTTTGGTCAAATGCTCAGGGAGGAAATAAATTGAAGCAATTTGTTCTAGAACTCATAAAATACTGTTGTATGTCCACCTTTTGACTATACAACACATGAAAGCAAAGTTGCACTTTGGAAGAGAAATAGTTGCCTCCCTGGCCTCCGGAGATTTTCTAGAAGAAACTCACACAAATACATGTTTGTGTGTGTGTGTCTGTGCACATGTTCGGCAACATAAGGGACTTAACAATTTCATGGTGTCACTACTCCACTACAAAGAGCTTAAGGACAAAATATAATCTAGACAAAGTTTTCTGCCAACCTTTCAAACTTTTCTGCTGGAGTCTTTCTCATTGGCACTGCAAATTAGATGGGGTTAATCAAGCCCTCTTGTGCTCCATCACATTTCCTTCCTCAGCCAGAGAGTGAGTAAATGTGATATAACTGCATTTCATGTTTATAAAGACTCAGAGCTCTTAATTTTACTTTTAATTTTAAGCAATCAAGTAATACCTGTGTTCATTCAGCAGCTGTTCTGTGCTTCTTTGGTGAAGCAGGTACTTGCCCATTTGGGACCCAAGACCATATTTCTGCAACATATAAACAGAAAGGATTTTGATATTTACCGTTGAGGAAACTTCTTAAGTTTACCTGGTTACCCTACCAAGCCATCACTCTTTTTTTAATCTGTGTTTTCTGGATGCATCTTAGGTCTGTTTCTTCACTGTGGATTTCTGTAATTAACATTTCACTTAAAGCTCAGAGTGATTATTTGGCATTACACCTGGAGCCTGAACTGAAAAATTAATTTATAAAAGAAGAAATGAAGACAGATTTTGAGATATTTGCTCCTTACTTTTATTTCCCTTGCTGGACTGTTATTGAACACATTCCTTTCGCCTGTAGTGCAATGTTCTAAATGCCAGTAGCTATAGTTGCCTACTTGAACTTCAGAAATGGGAAATTTTTGAACTTCCAAAAGAGTCTTTGATCCTCTAAGACCTCATTAAAGTTCCTCCTGAATACAACACTATATTTCTGCAATCACTTTGCCAATTAGTGCTAATGTCACTTCTTAGTAAATGTGTGAGATGCCATGACCTGGTTATTTAGAATAACAGGCTATTACTGGTATTGACAAAGAAGCTACTTCAATTGAGCTTTGATAAGTATCTGCAAATAAACTGGCTCTGCATCATGTGTAAATTATTTAGAGAAACAAATTATCTCTTGGAGTTAATCTAAAAAAACCTTCTAGAGGCCCACTTGGCTGGAAAGCTGGCATCATTCTCCCTTAGCCAGAGTCTCCAACGGAAGAGAAGAGCATCATTTCCAGGTGATAAATTTTGGGGGTTTTTTGGTTGAAGTTACCACTAAAGTACACTTTCATTACATTTTTTCATCTCTCTGCATAGGGAATGAGAACGTTACTGATTTGGGGATTTCTGTCTTCCAAGGAAAGACAGCAGTGTTGATGAAGAGATATAATGCCAAGGATAAACCAGGCATGGTTATAATTAACACCTCCAGTATGTCCATTCTCATTTCCTTCTAAATTGTGCTACAGCTTTATGCATTAGCAGAGCTCAGACATGAATTTACAGCTTCAAGGCTCAAATAGACACAGCCTCTCCTAAATTGCATCAGAGCTTAAAATGCAATTATAAATCATGTATTTAATTACATTACAATCTTTTTGTATACACAGAACATTCCAGGTTGCATAATTAATAGGAAAGATAGAGAAAGCATCACTATGAACTCTCAAATCTCAAATATAACACATAATTTACCCAACACAAGCAGCAAAGCCAAAACAGCAGTCCTCAAACTTCAGCTATGAACAGCAATGAATCCTCAGAATATATTTCACTCAAATTTTGAAAGTTGTAGTTAAGAAAGAAATTAGAGGAAAACGCTGTTTGCAGAATTTATGAAGAAGGATGAGGTGAAACCATGCCTTTAGCTCTAAGACAAGATGGTTTTTTCCCTAGTGACCTTACAGGATTCCCTTAGAGGTTGTGGAGTCTTCATCCATCCAGATAATTGAAACCCAACTAGACACAGTCCTTTGCAGTTTGCTTTCACTGGACCTGCTTGAGGGGGTTGTACAAGTTGAACTCCAGAGGTCCATTCCCATATCAGCCATTCCATGATTCTGTGATATTATGAACAGCTACCCCAGCACAACACAGAGAACAACTATCAGTGTAAAATAATCCCGTGGGTTCTATTTGTAAGATCAAATTTCCTTTCACCACAGCAGATCTGATGGGCATCCCTCACCCACCTCGTTGATGGACTAGATGTGTTCCATTAAATCACACTCTTGGAGTTGATGTCTCCATGGGTAGTTAGAATCATAGAATCATAGACTGGCTTTGATTGGAAGGGAATTTAATCATCATGCAATTCCAACCCCACTGCCAAGGGAAGGGACACCTTCCACTAGACCGGGTTGCTCAAAGCCCCATCCAACCTGGCCTTGAACACTTCCAGGGGTGGAGTGTCCACAACTTCTCTGGGCAATGTGTTCCAGTGCTTTACCACCATCAAAGCAAAGAATTTCTTCCTAATATCTGATCTAA
Organism: Neopelma chrysocephalum; assembly: GCF_003984885.1. Lineage (NCBI taxonomy): Eukaryota > Metazoa > Chordata > Aves > Passeriformes > Pipridae > Neopelma > Neopelma chrysocephalum. The sequence continues at coordinate 14,365,900 of NW_020897725.1, read as the reverse complement.
ACATGCCCTCCTTCAGCTTAAAGCCATAAGCAGCAGTAGTTGTACAGCTGTTGTACAATACAAGCATGTTCATGCCTGGAACTCAGAGTTTAGTTGAGAAAAAACTGATTAAGATGAACTGAAGCAGGATCTTCAGTGCCCATATCTGAGGAGATCATGTGCAAGAGAGCATGGAGCATGTGTCTCATGCTCTAACAGCATCTGTCTTGCACTGATATCCAAGCAAAAAAAGCAGGAATCATGTTCTAAGAGAATTAGTCCAAGAAATCAATCTTATATACCCTTAGGAATATTTTTAGGAAAAATCAAGGATATCCCTGGAAGTGGATTTTAGGTTTTGGGGGTAATTCTAAGTGAGATTTTCAAAGGCAAATGCGGCAGAATTGGATGGAGATTTTCAGAGTATTGCTTTGTCAGGAAACCAGTTATTCAAATAACAGGTAACATGAAGTGAGACAAAGAAATAAAAGTTAAATAACAAAAGAATTAACCTTAATTTACTCTAATTAACCTAGAGATAAATTGGTCTCTGCCACTGTATTCCGCCATCACATTTTGGTTTTTATAAGTTATTTTTATTGGCCAATCCATCTTCACTTCGACTTTCTTTCTTAAGCCCTCATTACTATTCCACAGTTCAATAGCTTTTTTTTTTCCACTGGACATGTTAAATGGTGGAAAAATAAAATGGATCAATACAGCAACTCAATTAATTCCTCATCTTAAATTCTAATAAAATCAATTTGGAGAAGTGTCGTATCGTTAAGCTTACATCATAATGCAGTAATTAGAAACAACTTTCATCTTGCTTATTCCTTTGAAGATTTTAACAGCAATCAATTAAACATGCCTTGCTTCTCCATTAAAGACTTTCAAAATGGAAATTGGATGAGAAGTTAAAGATAAGGTGCTGATTACAGAATATTCCCACCCGCTCCCATTTCAGATATTCCCCCCAAAATGTGCAAACTCACCATTAAAAAGTTAGCATAAGCTAAATCCCATTTTCATAGTAACCAGTAGTAAGTTTTCAGTTAATAGATCATGTTTTAATAGGCTGGTGCAGTGCTTTGTGATTTGCATATTTACCAAGCAGAAACTTCAGCATGACTCAATGAGCTCAAATCTTTTTCAGGTTTACATACAGACACCTTTAGGAGTTTAGCTACTCTTTTATTGAAAGGATGCAATTTAAGATTCACTGTGTACTATTGAATCAAAATTTCTCTGCAGTTCTTAGAGAGAAATGGATAAATTTTATATTCCTTTTCATTAATAGCAATAATTGCAGCTTAGTAGCGATCCCCCTATCCTAGATGTTGCACACAAAAAAATTGAAAAAGACAGCACTAGGTTCAAATTTTATACAGTCTAGGTACAAACCACCAGGTATCTCCATTAATTCTTCTCCTGCTAAGGATTTATGCCCAGAAAGAATTTACATTCAAAAAGAAAACATGCACACCCAGTCAATGGCTGAACACCCAATTAGCTGCTCTGGCTCTCCTCTGCTTCTCTCTGGAATCAGAGAAATCCAACTTCCTTGACTGTTTGTGCTTCACCTTATTAAACTCCAGCAGCATCTTTCCTGCACTGGGATGTCAGCACTGCATGTGCTGCTCCTGGTGGTGTCCCAGCAGGACTGCACTGACCACACGTCTTCACACTATCTCCCCTGTGCTATCACCCCATGATGCCTGAAACAGCACTTGGGGTTGTTTTTCAGGTTTGCTAAATTGTTCAGGTTGTGTATATTAACACTTACACAGCAAATTATAGAATCACAGAATCACAGAATGGTTTGGATTGGAAAGGACCTTAAAGATCATCCAGTCCCAACCCCCCTGCCATGGGCAGGGACACCTTCCACTAAAACAGGTTGCTCAAAGTCCCATCCAGCCTGGCCTTCAACATTCCCAGGGGTGGGGCATCAACAACTTCTTTGGGCAACCTGTTCCAGTGTTCCACCACCCTCACAGTAAAGAATTGTTTTCCTAATATCCAATATAAACCTACTCTCCGTCAGTTTGAAGCCATTCCCCCTTGTCCTGTCACTCTGTGCTCTTGTAAAAAGTCCCTCTCCATTTTTCTTGTCGTCTCCCTTCATCATAAGCAAATCAGAGATATTGTCATTGAGATAATCACAGCACAATAGATGTTTTGGATTAATTCCAAACCTTGAATACCATTTATTCTCAGATCTCTACATTGTCTCTTGTTATTTTTATTCATTCATCTATCTATATGGCCTTTCTACAGTCAAAGAAAAGAAAAGAGTAACATTTAAGTAAAAGACTCTTCCAAGTATTGAACATCTTGTTCTTTAGTCAATGTCATCAGAATTTTATAGATAAAACTATTTCTGGATGTGTCAGTAAAAGAGACCTCATTGTGCCAACATTTGCAGTCAGCCTGAGTATTGATGAAAATATGAAATGGTATAATTAGAGTTCACTGTTATAATTAGAGTTCATCACTCTTTAGTTCATTAAAAGTTAGCGTTTTGTTAAAAATGTAAAATCAACTTTTGTCTAAAAACTTTAAAAATTCTTTCTTGAACATCTTATGTAATATTAGTATGTGAAAGCAATTCTATGCTTAAGTTTTCCTGAACTTTCTTATACTTTAAATACATAATGAAGTAAAAGTCAGGAAAGTCTTTTAAGACGGATGTAAAGCAGAAGAAAAAATGAAAAAGGAGGAACAAAAGCCAAAGAAAAAGTGCAAACCAAAAATGAAAAAGAGCAAAAACTTTCTTTTTAAAAAAGTAGCACCTTCAGAGAAAGCAGATTAAAAATTTTTGGTTTACAACATTTTCAAATAAGATTACATTCTTCAGTCAAAAGCTTGTGTGATTTAGGTTCATCTCATCAAAAGGTCTAAAGGTCTACACCTAAACTAGTTATCAAGGTGCTTTTAGAGTTCATGGGAAAAAATAGCCCATCATAGGGTATAATTCAGATGTTAAAAATCAGTCAGAGGGATAATGTCAGTTCCTTTGTGGTACCTGCAAGGTGAGCCTGATGTTCCCAACACTGAGAAATGCAGGTAGCACCTGAGGGAGGTGGAATTAATCCCTCAAGAACCTCTGGGTTCTCGACCTTATCAAGATCACAGGAAAAATTGATCAGAGACAAAAGAGGTGCAGGGTCAAACACCCAAGAACCTACAGACTTTGGCAGAACTGAGGCAAGATATGCACAGCAGGAGCAGGTGGAAGCTGTGACAGGATGAGACTGTGGATTTGTTGGCTTTGTGAAAATCATAGAATGGTTTGGGTTGGACCTCAAAGCCCATCTCATTCAAAACCCCCTGCCATGGGCAGGGACACCTTCCACTAGACCAGGTTGCTCAGGGCCCTGTCCAACCTGACCTTGGACACTTCCACAAATGGGGCATCTACAATTTCTCTGGACAATACAGAGGTTTTCGTGGTTGCATGATAGTACAAGTGGAACCACCTTCAGGTCCTTTTTCAGAAACTTGTATTAGCAATAACTTAACTTGGACTTCATTTCGATTTTATCAATACCCGCACTTTTCACATCAGAAGATCAGATGGTAGAAAAATCACCTCTTACATTGTTTAGGTGGCCTTTGCACTCAGGAGAACATCGTGCTTTTACTACATAAAATTGCTCCAGACATCTGCAGGTTTAAAGGAAAGTGCGTTGCAGAGGGGTGATGTAAATATCTGACAAACTAATTCCACATCAATGTCAATACCTGAACTTGACTTTGAACAAGTTTTCTTGTGGCATTGATAGAGATACATTGCACTCAGCAGGAAGGCAATGAAATGCAGATCACAGGTGACTCTTTTGGAACCAAGCTGCTAGGTGGAAGATGAAGCCCATGTACTCACTGATGGAAGACATTGGAATATCCACCTTCTTATTAGAACTGAGCCATTTGCAAAACAGAAAATGTGAGACACACTGTACAACTTCTGGATATTTCAGGGAGCTTCAGCAGCTGCATCCTCTCGGCCACTGTCAGTGCTACTTCTGTGTTAAATAAAGTTACAGTCGCACTGGTAATTGTAGTCTGTTAAAACAGAGGTCTAAGAGAGCACCCAAACACGTCTAGAGAGAACAGCACTGCTTTAAAAATTATCAACCCACAGCAAGTCCACCGCTGAGTTTGTATTTTCAAGGCAGAGAACAGATAACTGTTTGCTCAGAAACTTCTGGGAAAAAAATTAGACTGAGCTTGGTTCCATTAACCCTGGTACAGAATCTGCCCTCAGGGACAGCAATCACAGCATGTGTTTGTCAGCCACAAGGGCCTGGAGAAACTACTTGTTTGCAGAAGTCAGATCACGGTTCAGGTGTTGTATGTACAGATCCCAACCTCACAAACAGCTCTCTGGTTGAGCAATAAATCCCATTTAAACTTGTCCAGAGCACTGAGTTGGATGTGAATTCCCTCACGAAACAACTTTGTTTGTCCTTTCTTTAAAACCCTTTCCACATGTCTGCCCTGCTGATGCTTTTTTCAGCACAGCCCAGTTCCTCAGCTCTGTGGGAGGGGTTGAGACAGCCCAGCTTTCTCCAGCCCCGCAGCAGGATGAAGCTCTTTCAGAAATGCCACGGAGTGTTTTCCCATCCCTGTGCACAGTGACTTCTCCCTGCTCAGCAGCAGTATCCATCTGAGGTGCTGGGATCAGCACACATCAAGTCCATGGTTGTTCTCCAGTGTGGAATCAAGGCTTGGCATCAAGTGCAAAACATATTAACATGTCAGTGGATGCTGCCTGTCACTCCTGCTACATTGGCAGTGATTTCTTCCCTAGGAAGGTGGTGAGGCACTGGCACAGGTTGCCCAGAGAATCTGTGGATGCCACATCCCTGGAAGTGTTCAAGGCTGGGTTGGACGTGGCTTGGAGAAACCTGGTCTGGTGGGTGGCATCCCTCTTCATGGCAGGAGGGTTGGAAGTAAGTGAGCCTTAAGGTCCCTTCCAAACCAAACCATTCCATGATTCTATTATTATCCAGTGTTACATGCATCTGTTCAGGAAGTGTTATCCAAGTGACTGTAATGGTACCAGGTAATGGCAAGGTAAGGCTGGCTCAAAACATGAAGCCATAAACACCTGAACAATGCTCACCTTTCAAATACCCACCATGGGAGATTCACCAAATCAGAATTCATGCCAACATCCCTTGAGAATTTTGTAACAGGGCTCCTGAGCTGTTGGCTGTCCTTTTGTTGTGCTCTGGAGAGAAATCAAGCATGAAGGAAAGATTGTTTGAAACTAAAAAGAAACATCAGTATTTCTTGCTGTGTGCTTTAAATTCCATTGGAGTATCACAGTCCTCTGCTAGTCTGGGCCATTCCTAATCAGGTAGATGATGTTTCACTAAAAAGAAGTGCAACACTCTTCTACCATTCATTAGGAGCACAAGGTATCTCAAATTTTGAAACAGAAGTTTTACAGACAATTAATTGTCTAATGTCTTGAAGTCCCACAGGTGTTATTTTACAGTATTAACCTAAAGGAATATGACAGTCTCTGATTAGAAGATGAATTTTCATCTACACAATGACCTGGAAAAAGTCTTAATTAAGAAAAAAAAATGGTCTTTTTACACTGATTTATTTTTTAGATAAACATAACTACTTTATCCACTTGTAGCTATGACTTGAATCTGGTATTTTTGAAGAAGTAAAAATACAGAAAAATCAGATAAACTCAAGAAGAAAAAAAAATAAAGGAATTGATTGCTTGAAAGAGAAATGTAAACCTTTGTTTTCCATACCCTCAGACTTGTGGATTAGGTGCTACAGAGTCACTTTCATATAGGGAAAGGAGTTGCATGAAGGCTGAAAAATGAGATTTTTCCTTTGCTGTCCCTGTAACAGTCTAGATATAGAGATCAGGTTTGGTTTGATTTCTTTTTTTAAGCTGTGCAAATACTGCTCTTCAGGTTATTTTCTGCACATGGAGGAATTCCTTTGTCAGGGAATGGCTTAAATAACAGCCAGACAGAGGGTACTAAACTTTAAAAATGTTTAATATTATGAATTCCTTTAATTTATGCCTCCCATACTGCTATTCATCAAGCAACATCTCTTCTGCTGTCTCTACCCTGCCCCAGAAGCTATGCTGTAATTAAGGGACTTTATAGGTCACCTAGTTGTCCAGGTTTACTGGGTTAAATCCTGACCTGAGACATACCCAAAACCAGGTGTGCAATGAGTTTCAAGTGGTTAATCAGGTCCTGAAATTAAATGCAAATACTGTGTTCAAGCACCTCTTTCTCATCAGTGGTGGCCTGTACACATCCCACCTCATCTTTAACATAGTCTATTAGAAATTAAACCACCTTAAGCAACAGTTCATTAATATTACTAAAATTATCTTTTCATTTTTATGAAATCATATTTGTGTGTAATTTTTGTGCTTATGAAGCCTTGGTAGACTTGCACAAGGATTTGGCTGTGGCTAAGCAGAACAAATGTCTTTATTTGCCCTTGGTAGCAGTTTTCCCCCTTTGCTCTCACACCTTCTCCTCTCTCCCTGGTTTCAGACACTGTTGCATGTTTCTTATCCCTGAGACTGAGAGCTCTGCTATTTTTCATTCATACAGATCTTCACTTAACAGAGCCCTGATCCCTTCTTGAGGATCCCTGGTGCTGCAGCAATGCAAATTCATCATGCAAGGCTTGAGAGCTCCTCTCCTGCTGGGCAGCTTTGCTCTTGGCCACGATGCCATTAGCATTCATAATTTCCAGGAGTGGTTCAGCACAGCAGGAGAAGCTTGGGAATGAGAAACAGGCACAGAAAAAGATCTGCTGTGTGGAGGGGGCAACCTGTTGCCCAGTGCAGTGAGCACCTCAACTGGGAGCTCTGCTCACTCGTCATCAAACCCAGGTTTGCCTTCAAAGCCAGGTCTCCAAATCTCTGACGGGCTGAGGAGAGGCCCAGTCCCTGTGGCAGTGCCCCTTTTCCTCTGGGAAAAACAAATGCACTGGGAAAAATAGTCCCAAGGGTAGGAAGTGGTCCTTGGAAGTGCTCAAAAGGTGTGTGGACATGGCACTTGGGGACATGGTTTAGTAGTGGGCTTGGAAGTGCTGGGTTAATGGTTGAACTTGATATTAGAGGTCTTTTCCAACATAAATGACTATGATTCTGTGGTCCACTTTCTTCACAAAGAAAACATTGGTGAAGTCTGTGCCTCCGTGGCTGTAGCATGACTGGTGGCAATCAGGACTTCAGGAGAGTCTGTAGTTCTCCCAAAATTGCAAGACCTTAAGAAGAACAGGAATAAAGCAGGAATGTGCAAGTTCTGCTCCTGATCCATCTGTCCTGCTGTCACTGGGCTGGTGTGTGCCCTCCCATGGTTGGCACACAGAGCTTGCAGACTAAGATGGGAAGCTGTCATTGACTTCTTTCATAATTATTTATACACCACTCAAAGCATACAGATTAGGGAAAATATAGATCTCTGTCAGCGCCTACTTCACAAACCCAGCCACAGGAACTCCACTGTTTCCCAAGATTACAGGAAAAGTAAGAGACATCTCATTGTGCATGAGTCTGTTCCACTGTGCATTTCAATTACTCTTGTCGTTGAAAACATCTCATCACGCATTTCCTAAAGAATCAACACCTCCCTTTACTCAACCCCAAATTTCCCTTTCTTATCCTTACTCAGTACAGCTGGCAGAAATATTCTTGATATTTTTTTCCATAAGATATGATATTGATTTGAATAAAATGCCTGTCTGAGGAGAAGCTGAATTCAGAGAGTGAAAATCAGCACCAGATAGGAATTACATCCCTTTTCTACCACCCACGGGAACGTGCAGAGAAGGAGATTGAAACAGTGAAGGAATTGGGAGAATGAAGTTTGTATTTTTCTATAGTGCAGAGACTACAGCCCTGAACAGTTGCCAGAGACATTCAATCTCACCTTTCTAACTACCTTTGCCAGAAAAAAAACTTCTGCTTAAATTAGAGAGATTTAATTACACTAAACTGTGCAGAGGTAAATGAGACTCAGTCATGCATGAGGGTCTTAGGAAGAAGAAAGCAGGGAAGATTCTGTGGTTTCCATGGAATTAGTCTTCCTATCAATCAATTTGATCTGAAAAGCTAGGCTGAGCAGTCTTTCTGGATTTTATTATTACAGCATCAGGAAATTGCAGCCAGTTGAGAGGCCATCCACCAGCCAAAAACACTTTCACAATTCTCAGACATTTTTGCAGCCTTTCAGCAAAACTTAGGGATTCAAAGTTCCTGCCTTTTGGAGCACTGTACATTTGCTTAATTTTGTTGTGAATGCCTCCAATTGATTAAATGAGCTGCTTTTATTTATTTTTGTCTTCAAGAACTGTCAGAAGCCCTGGTTTTTTACCACCATCACTACCTGCAGTTCCTTTGAGAGTTAATAGGCAGAAAAATGAAGACATCTTCTATCCCACTAGCAGTTTGTGGTCCAGAGGGGGATGAAACACTAATGGATCCCCTGAGGAGCAGAGTATGAGGGATTGTGCTGTACCATAGCAAGCAAAAAAAGACTTCATAAAGGATAGGGAAGCCATAAAATGACCAAATTCTTGTATAACAGTAAAGGGCTGTTGGAGGTAATGCTGGTAGGACACTGGAGACAGGGACTGCAGGAGGAGGCAAAGAAAGCTGAAGGAGTAGAAAGGTCATTTTTCTGAGCACCCACCTCTTGTCCATGTTTGTTATTTTCTTTCAATAAATCTGTATATAATCAAAAAGATCCCTAAACTACCTATTTGGGGTAGGAGAGGGTTCTGAGCTCTGTGCATATGCAAACACAGGCACGTGGATTAACCATTTTATTCCAGGCACTCTTGGGGCATCAGAAAGAGGTAAACAAGTGAGGAAATAGCACAAGGAGATCCTGGCAGCAGAAGATCCCATAATCTTTCTCTGGACAGAGCTATAACACAGGTAAGTCTGTCTGTGGGAACTATCTAGGAAAGTCAAGGGCAGGCCTGAGAAAAACCTCTGCCTCTCAGATTTCCTGGGAGCTGGAAGTCAATTGAAATAACCTTTCAGTGTTAGTTTACATACTTCCAAGAATGCAAAAATTGCTGAATTTGCGAGAACTGGAACACCTGCAGGAGCCTGGAGAGATCAGAATCTCAGCAAACACAAGAACAGGTCAACCCTCTGAACTCGGCTCTGGGATTTGCCTCTGGAGAGCAGCTTGGGAGAGGTGGCAAGACATTTATCCTCTGTGATTTCCTCTGCCAGCCAGGACTGAGACCAAAAACTACCTGGTGTCCTAGAAGTATGCCAGGCATCTCCACATCCAATCCTCATAAAATCTCAAGTGCAAGTCAGGACAGATTTTCTCTACGTGTTACCACAACTGGTCCGTTTTCTCGTCTCCTTGTCTGCATGTGGCCAGGCTCAGACACATAATTTGGGCTCTCTTCTGTCTGTCCTCAGTGCTTTATGCATCACAGGCTTTGCCTGGTCTTTGAAGTTGCTAAATTTAAGCAAGAGCTGTTGTTTTTCAAGCTCTCTTGTGTCTATGAGCTCTCTCTAGGCTCACAGCTTCCAGACTCCCCTGAGCCTTTGTCACAAAAGCAAACACCAGTCCCTGCGGCTTTCATCCACGGCATTCTGCAAAGGAAAGCAAATGTGTTCCATAAAACCAGATGGGTTTTGTCCCTGGAAAACTGAAAAGGGGAAAAAAATCTCTAATTAAGAGTGAGGTGAAGTTATTTTCATTCATTTTTTAAGCTTAGTGAAGACAGTGGGAAAGAGGAATTACAGAAATGCAAAGTGAGCAACCTGGTCTAGTGGAAGGTGTCCCTGCCCAAGGCAGGGGAGTTGGAACTGGATGATCTTTAAGGTCCCTTCCAACCCAAACCATTCTGTGATCCTGTGAAAGCTCTGCCATGACTGAATGCAACACTGCCAGGAAAACAAAGAAATGAGACACAAGTCTAAGTTACTGCAGCTCCACAAGCTGTAGGTCACTCACTAGCAAAAAATAAAGGAAGTTTAATTTGACACAATTGTCCTCACCTGTAATACGACAAAAGGCGGTCCTGGAAGTGATAACTGCATACCCAACACAGGGTGACCCCACTTTGCCACTTTCTGATGGAGCCTCCAGGGTGACCATCCTAACAAACTATTACAAATGCTGCACAATGAAATTTGCTCCCATTGTGATTTCCTTAAAGTCATAGAGGAAAAGGTAACAACACCAAGAAGATAACACAAGCCCACCGTCTACATTTTGCTTCTCTTAAGGACCAAGCTGGCACCAGACTGAAAACTTTGTTACAAAAAGACCAGCCTAGGTGCTGTTGGTACTCCGGGTCTTATTCACCTAAGCTGTTTTATTTTCCTGACAACCTCCAAATGCTTTCTGCCTTTCCAAGAGCCCTTAATGCATCGCCTATTTGTAGCAGCAGAGTTTCCGTGGGATAGGTCCATTTGGTCGGCTGTACAGCTCAGATGGAAGACTGTTTTAGATTAATAGAGCCTGTCACTTCTAAAGTAACAGCTGTTACTCACAAAATTGGACATTTTCCAGCTAACCACTGCTCTGAACAGAAGAGTAAATAGAGACCATTTAGCAGAGGCGAGAAACTCGGCGCTGCTGGAGAGTCAGGACTGTCACAGGTGACAGCTGTCCTCGGAGTGGGGACTGGGGTCAGGCAGCACAAGTGTCCTCTCATCTGCTTCTTCTTCAACACTAATTGTCAGCCTTATGTTTTACACTGGCTGATGCCTCAGGTAAATCAAGCCTTGACGTCTCTCGCCTGAAATGAGCCCACGGAAATAAGAGCAGAGATTTCTGCAAGATGTTTGCAAGCTGTTTATCCAAGCAGCCAGGAGCTGGAGGAGCTCACCCAGGGAAAGGTGTGAACCCTCACCAGAAGAGCTTTCAAAAATAGGTTAAATGAGCTCCTCTGACAGTTCTGTTTGTTAACATTTCCATGGAACAAGGAGACTTCTTCAATATTCCTCTGTATCTTGTGACGCACTGAGCTGCTAAAAACTGCTGAACTCACCTGCTAAAAGAAGAAGATATATTGAAATGGCTAATAAATCAGTGGCTCGGCCTTATTCTTATCTGAGTGGCTTATATTTAAAGATCACATAAAATCATGGAATCATTGAACCATAGAATGGATTGGGTTGGAAGGGACTTTGAAGATCACTTGGATCAGTTCCAAACCCCCTGCCGTGGGCAGGGATACCTTTCACAGTTTGCTCAGAGTCCCATCCAGCCTGGCCTGGAACACTTCTAAGTATGGGGCATGCACAGAATAATAGTAAAACTTAATAGTAAATGAACAATAATAATAAATATTCTTCCAATATCAACATGAAAGTCTAGAACTGACCTGATATGAAAGACATTACGCCCTTCAAACCACCTTCTGGCGGTCACATCACAGCAGCACAGCTCTGGAAATATCCCCCAGGAAAGCCCTGAGATGGAAGGTGTTGACAGTGTTCTTATTCCAGCACAAGCAACTAATTTGTGGCAGAAATTGCCAAATGATGAGCTATGCCCAGGATCCCAGGATCATGGAGTTCCAACCCCTCTGCCATGGGCAGGGACACCTTCCACTAGACCAGGTTGCTCCAAACCCCATCCAGCCTGGCCTTGAACAGTTCCAGGGATGGGGAGTACACAGACTCTCTGGGCAACCTGTGCCAGTACCTCAACACTCACACAGTAAAGAATTTCTTCCCAATATCCAATCCAAACCCACCTTCCTTCAGCTTAAGGCCATTGCCCCCTGTTCTCTCATTACATGTCTTTGTCAAAAGTCCCTCTCCAGCCTTCCTGTAAGCCCCCTTTAGGTACTCCCTATATCCCAAAATAGCATTTCATATTACAGAGCCCATTCTTGGGCAAAAGATTGTCCCATACTGGATTTTCAAATCATCAAATACTAACATGTCCTGCTAAGGATTCCACCTAAAAAGAAATATCCATGAGCTTCATTTTAAAAGTACACAGAAGCCTCAAGCAATGTTCAGATCTGGATTTTGTTTTTAAAAATACCGTATGAAAAGCAGCACCAGTAGGGAAGGGAATGCTTATGCATTTCTTTGAATTTTATTTCTCAGTCAACGCAGAGCCAAAAAAAGCCTCATTTTTCTCATACCTATCAAATATACAACTCTGAGTGAATCAGATCCAGCAAAAGGATAGAATTTCATCATCTAATTTTTTGCACCTCTTCTGTTGAATAGTAAGGCATGACAGAAAAGTCTCCAAAATCAGATATTAACTTCAAAAAGGTTGATGGTGACAGAACTTTCTCACAGGCATGAACTGAGATAGACATCCCAGAAGGCTGCTTGCATCTGATCTTAAAGGCACTCCCTGGCAAACAAATGCCCTTCTCTGCTCTCCTGGGGGTTTGTTTGATGCCTCCCAGCAGAGGTCAGAGCTGATGCGTGAAGGTTGCACCCACATCACATATCCAGAATGACACACTGCGCTTCCTCAGCTCATGTGAGGCCCTGGGCACTGTTCTCTCACAGAGCAGATTCCCTTTGCCACATGTGAAAGCCTTATTAGCTGAAACTCAGTCCTGTATGAAACACAATGAAATGGATTCCCAGGCCTTTTTATCTTCCCCTTCTCCAGTGCCTGAACTGTTGTGCCAGCTAATTCAGAGGGAAAATGTGCTGCGAACGGAGTAAAACAAATTATTTTCCTTTAACTTCAGATCGCTTCCAATTTCTCTATTTAAACTGCATTCAGGTTGAGCATCTCAGTGCAATCTTACAAACAGAACCCTCACCAATGCTCCTGCTCTATCACCACCACCTCCACAACTAGGGATCAGCTCATCACTTGCTGAGAACGTGTTGGCTTTGTGACTTTTCCAGTGACCTACCATAGCCTTTAGAGGTCTTTATATCAAGCTGTAGGTAGTGTCCTACCAGATACATGTGTGGGGGGCAGAAAGCACTCCAGAGCCACAAGGAAAATACCATTACAGATACTGCAGGTGGAAATTCCTGTTGTATTGTACATCCCAGTAAAGGGTTATCTCTGATGCTCCATCCACAGACCTATTTCCTAAGTCTGCACACATTGGCCAGTGCATCTGCTGCCAGGTAAAGTAAAATGGGGCAAAACTATATTGGAAAAGGCCATGACAGTGTGGCAGCTCACAGAGAGACAACAGGAGATATCTGCCCTTCATGCTGTCATTGTCCTGCTGGTTCCTGTGCTGGAATGGTGGGTGATGACTCCACACTGGTATCCACACAGTTGTTTCACTGTGTGATGATAAGCAGCTCTATGGAAGAGTGGGAAAAGGGTGCAGTGTGGGCAGGAAACAAGGGAGGAGGATTTGGAGAGAGGAAGAATGCTAATGAGCAGCTGGAGAGGAATGTGGTCACAATAAAACAATGACAGGGGAAATAAACAAAGGAGGGAAAAATCCAAAATGCACATGCTGTCATTATTTAACCAAAGAATCCTGAGGACGCTATTAATAGTGGTCCTTGTCAGGTCACAGTGTCCAGCAGAAACCTTTAATGAAGGCCATCAGCACCATTGCCATCTGCCCTGTTCCCATTGATTGTGTCACCAGAAATTTAAACTGTTTTAAAATCACAGCCTCTGCAGGGAATTGTTTTCTGTGGGCCCCACTGATGGCTTGACACACAGGTGGGAGCTGTGGGGACAGACTGGGCATTGAGCTTGCTCCATCCATACATACTTCCACAGTTTCATCTTTCTCTGCCCCTCCATCCCTTCATTCATCTGTCCCTCTACTCCTTAATCCCTCCTGGGGAAAGCAGTAGTGCCAAGGCTTGGCTGGGCACGACCTTTTGTTGTGACTTGTTGGAGGAACACATCTGTCCTTAGTCTTATCAGATATTACTTCCACTGTTGCACTTTACTCTCTAATGGAGATGATAAGACAGAGAAAGAGAGTAAGAATAGGACATAGGCTTCAAATCCTCCCATGGAGCAAGTTCAAAGCATGCCCAAGGAGGTTCATCATGAAGCCAAGGAGCTCTTCATTATAAGATGTAGGTGCTGAGAAGTGGTGGGTTTCCATGGGTATGTTCTTGCCAAGAGAGCCACTGATTTTACAAAATACAGAGAAACCACCTCCAGGCCAGGAAACCTCTGAACACCAAGTGGCTGGATGTCGGAATAGTAATTTGGGAAATACATGTTCATCTTGTTCTAATACCTGGTATCACCCTGGACCACTGCCAGGAACAGAACACCAGGCTGCACAGCCGATAAAGCCTTTCTTACGTCCTGTTATGCCAGGACCTATTCCATACTTCATGTAATCAAAATGTAATCAAGGTTCTGCCCTCAGAACCTTCTTTCCGAAGTGTGCAGCTTCCAACACAATTTCAGTCACTCAGAGGCTCCAGGGACCATGACACCAACTCCACGTTAGTCCCAGCAATGCTTTAGTCCCTTCTGCCTCAGGCCCCCCCACTAAGAAACTCAGATTCCCAAAGTCAGGTCTGGGAGATGGAAGGAAAGTGTAAAAGCGGGGAGACATGATTTGGGAAAGGAAAAGTAAGCTAAATAAATCCACAAAACCAACAAGTTGTCTTACCTTCTGCTACTTCAAAGTTTACACTGTTTTTTACTCCAAGCTTACACTTTTTTTCCTAGTCACCACTGCCAACACATACTCTCAGAAAAGATGTCTTTAAAGCTTTGTTTGCTTCATAAAATGCTATTTTTGTTGTGAGGTGTGATGAGTACCTAAGAAATCTCTTGTACCCCTGTCAAAGACAGAAATCTATCTAAGAAAGATGTCTTTTCTTAGGGAACAGCATGAATTGAGTCCAAAACAGGTCTGTGATACATAATTGCTTCCAACAACTTGGACTATCTTAATCTTGGCAGTTGCTGGTCTGAGGCATCTTCTGTAGAGGGAAAAAGTGCAACACTTACAGGTTGACTTAGGGCATCTCATTTAACAGTGTACAAACTATTTGGGCTTTGCTTGCCCACAGGTTTATCGCCCATTTCCTCAGACAACCATGTCTTCAGGCAATATATGTGTTGGGTTTGACCAAATGCCATTGACACAACTCCTGTGCCAAAAGGGAGGGGAAATACGCACCTAGACACTCATTTAAGCACAGAAATTCCATCTGTACCATCCTGGGGTTGCAGCATGTTCCTGCAGGCTCAGAAGAAACTGTTTGCTCTGTTGGCAAATGTCACCACAGCAGCAAATACGTCTTTTGGTGCAGCACTGCTGGGCATGGCTCTTTTCTTTTTTTTTTCTTTGTAGAAATGTCTCTTTAATAGGTTTTTGAGATCCTGAAACTCCATCAGGGACATGTGTGTGCTGGGAGAAAGCAGAGGACAAGCAGCCACCCTGATTAATGGGAGGATGATAAATTGTGTACATGACCTGAGACGTTATTTGTGCCTTTTTCATTTTGATCTGAGAGCTGCCTCAGCAGAGCAGCCACTTGTTCAGGGCGCTGGAGAGTCACAAGGCTCTGAAAGATGCACTTTTATGTGCAGAAACAATGGTTGCTTTTAATTTGTCTCACATTTCAGGGCCCTATGCTGCTTTCCCTGCAGCTGGGAGAGAGAGATGAGGCCCCGCTGAGTGTCTGCTGGGCTACACTGGGATCACACACACAGGTACACCCTCAGAATATTTATTTGACAGTACAAGAGTGAGGAGGAGCAGTACATGACATGTAGATCAAGTATCAGCCATGGAGGTTGCAGAGGTTGCCACAAGCTTGACAACATGTTTAAAAAGCTTCCCCATGTGCTCTGACTACAGAGACATCCTTGTTCTGCATCCAGCTCTTTGGTCAGAGTGGTCTACACTGAAAAGGTAAGAAGGGTAGAGGCTTGGGCAATGATTTGCCACTGACTGGACCACTTCCATCTTACCTTGGAGCAGGAGATCTACTTTCAAGACATCTTTCCCAGACAATGTATAAATATCATTTGAGGAGTAGCACAAACCAAGGACTGCTCCCAAAGGGGAGAACAAATCACCCTTTTCAAGTAAGGATGTTTAATCATATATATGCCAACTTGTATGTGTCCTCTAGACTAAGGAATGGACTCTTATTTATCCATAAAATATTGTCATAGAAACTAAGCTCTAGACACAACCGAATTTATTTTAGAACTACAATTATAGCCCAGTGGTATTTACCAGAGAAAATTTAGACAAAAAAATACAAACAGATCTTCTTTCTCCATAGACTTAGATCTAAAGTCAAAGAGGAACCAGCCGGAACCTGAAGCACTGCAGATTTGATTCCTTCCAGCAACAGCTATTTATGATATACCTTCAACTGTGCCAGCTTGCCTGGGTATTTCTATGGTTTCCCATTATCCTGCCACTTGAGAAAGATGCAGGATTGCATTCCTGTGTGGCAGTCTCACTATATACACAGTGACACTGTGACTACAGGATGTTTGTAACTAGGGCATATTTGTTATTCTCCATGTACAGCACCTGGATTGAACTCACCTGTCCCACCAGCTCACTGTCTGCACGTCTCTCATCCTGGGGCAGTTTTCTATCCCCACCCTCCCCTGCTGCTCTCTGCTGTTTTTCCCACCCAAGCAAAGGGTCTGTGCTGTTGGCAGTAGGAGACAAAGACAATAATTCCTAAAAAAAATCATAGTTAGTATAAAACTATAACTCCAAACACTTTGGCCTCGAGTTACATGTTAGCCCCTTTCCGTGTCAAGATCCAAGCATTGTCCTTTCATCCAAATCCTACTCCTTCAGCCTTGTTCCCTGTTGAAATAGCACAGCTCTTTGGTGGCCCCAATTATTATTTCTTCTTGGCTGCTCAGTCCCATTCCAGGCTCTCACTCTCAACACCTCCAGCTCCGTGTCCTGACCCTCCATGGATCCATGAGGCTGCCTCCTACCTTTGCCATCACTTTACCATGTCCTCACCTTGGCCTTGGGATGTCGCACCCCAACTTTGCCTCTGCTGTAGCTCTGAGTGTGACCGTCCCCGTCCAACATCCTCTCCTGCAGATATCCAGTGTCTGCTCTCCGTGCCCTTTGTGCTGTATCAGCAAGCAGAGTAAAAACAACTTAGGACAAAGACTGTTCACAGATTACATTCCATGGGTTTGGCTGTTTGCTCTGGCGAGATACCACTGCTTTCCAGAGAGGAAAAATATCAGACATTTTGGCTTTCTGTTTAGATTTTCATTGAAACTTTAATTTTCCAAATGGACTCCAGCCAGGCTGAGCTCATGGCTGCTACCAGGCTTTGGGCCCAGGAGAGAACGTAGATTTTAGTGCACTGGCTCTGCTTCACTGCAGTGGTCAGAATTAAATTCTTGACTTCTTCATGTGGAAGGGTCTGGATTTTGAAAAGTATAGTGAACAATTGCTTATACAAATTAATTAGAGCTTTGAGATGTGGATTTCCAGCATGTCAACAAAAAAATCCATCTTGGGAAAGGGTTGACAGGATCAGTCCCGGGCTCCAGCTTTGGCTGAAGGATGGCAGTGCCTAAGGGCAGTTCAAGAATAAAATGAAGGGAATAGTACTATTCACTTTGTTGACAAAAAAAATCTTGTCTCTTGATTTCTTTATCAAGGCAGAGGTTTCTTCTGAACTGATCAATACTGTCCTGCATTCAGACATTTGCATCTGCCTAACACTATGCAGAGAGCAGTTGTAATGACCACAGTTCAGTGAGTTGACTCACACACATGTTCCTGCAAGGCTGGGATGTGCATTAGTAGGTATTTTAAGTTTTCAGATGGGTGGGTTCATCTAATGAATTAGATATAGTATATATTTCTGACCAGTGTTTAACTTTGGATCAAGTTTCTGAAAGAGATGCAAAGATGTATATTAAGAAAATAGTCTGGAGCTCTACAGGGCTTAAACAGAAACTTAAAAGATGTGAAATTATGTAGAGGCTTCAAAATTGAAAATCATGAAGCTGTAGTCTACAGAAACAAGCTGCAAGGTCCATTCAAATGTGTCTCACTTGTCCATCAAACAGAGGCAACCCACTAAGCCGGGTGAAATCCTACTTTGTCAGATGAAGCTTTGGTTTTTCTCCCTTTCTCTTTTGTCCTCTTTTTTCTTGTTTTTCTTGGAGGAAGAGGAGACTAGTGTGACCTCTCTCCAGCTCCTTTCCATATCAAAGCTGTAGAGCTGAGTGTGATCTAACAGGAACTGAGTTTGCCAAGCAGCATTCACCTCATTGCTCAGGACTCCTCTGAAGTTCCCCAGACACTGTGAGTGACCACTGCTCTTCACGGCACAAAATATCCACAAGCAGAGCCTCTGCTGGCATAAATTACCAGTTTGCAGCACCTGAGGACTTGCCTCTACCTTGGTCACTCGCACTTGAAGGTGGCACTTCAGCCCATTTCTGATGGACTGTGTCATCCTGGGACGTGTGAGCAGCCAACTCTGCTTTCCCTCCGACCATAACTTAAAGGTGACCTTTCAGCGTTCCATAGTTTGGGATACGGAAAGCTTAGAGCAAAAACCTTTCCCAAACATCTCAGACTCTCTCAACAACTAAGTAAATGGAGATTTTTCCAGAGCAAGAATTGTTCCAGTCTTAAATGCTGGTGAAAAGGTAATGTGTGATTCCTATGTGCTCAAAATCTTGCTCACACAACTCTGTTTTCCATATTGCTCAGACACTAAACTCACATGGCCTCATAGTTTAGCATTCTTCATACTTGGTAACTTGACTGGCTCAGCTTGAGTCGACTTGCCTGGGGAACCATGAATTTGACCTTCCAGTCACATCACCTGCATAGAAACTCCTTCTCAACCTTCAGACTCTTCTGAGACCATCCAGTAGAAGCCAATTATCATATCTGATACTGTCAAAAGCAATATTATGCACAAAACTTTCACACATGCTGAGGGTTGAACACTTCTCTTTTCCTTGGTCATGGTGGGATTCCTCATAGTCTTCTTAATTCCCAAGAATGCATTTCTATAAAGGGCACATCTCAGAGCAAATTCTCAATAGGAAATGTCTCTTTAGGAGCTGTACTCATTCCATATGGTATCAGGCTGGGATAAGATTATCTCACACCTAAGGATGTTTCTGGTGTATTTAAGGCACAATAACTATTGATTCCCATGCATAAGCAGAGGGGTAAATATGACAGAGATGATTGCACAGCTTTGAAAATTCCAGGAAGGAAGAAAAATAAATAAATACAAAGCAGCCAGTGTGCATTTTGCCAGATGAAATTAGTAAGGAACAATGTGTGTTTTCTGAAAGTATAAGAGCCTCTTAAATACAGTGAAAAGATTCATTTGGTTTTTAACAAGAAGGAAACAATAAATGCACAGTTGTACCCACTGATAGTCACTCTCTGGGCCCGTGCGACTGGCAGCTTTCTCCAGTTATGTATAGCAGGTGGAAAAAAAACTTAGGGGAAGTAAAACAGGAAGTTTAAAAGGAAAAACAAAAAACAAACAACTGAGTAGCATGAGAACAGACCCATCAGCAACATTTGTCTTTCTGTGTGATAGAAAGTCTCTGAGGGTCAGTAACACCAGGAAGGCAGCCACACAAAGTGTAGTACAACAGTCATGTGATCATAGAACAGTTTGGTTTGGAAGGGACCTAAAGGTCATCCAGTTCCATGGGCAGGGACATCTCCCACTATCCCACGTTGCTCCAAGCCCCATCCAACCTGGCCTTGAACACTTCCAGGGGTGGGGCAGCCACAGTTTCTCTGGGTAACCTGTTCCAGCGCCTCACCACCCACATAGTAAAGGATATTTTCCTAATATCCAATCTAAACCTGCCCTCTTTCAGTTTGAAGCCATTTCCCCTTGTCCTGTCACTCCATGCCCTTGTCAGAAGTCTCTCTCCAGATTTCTTGTAGCCCCCTCAGGTACTGAAAGGTCACAATAAGGTCACCCAAGCACCTTCTCTTCTCCAGGCTGAACAACCCCAGCTCTCCCAGTCTGTCTTCACAGGAGAGGTGCTCCAGCCCTCTGATCATCTTCATGTAATCCGTGCGCTACTTTTGTATTTCAGATTGTACTTGTCAGATTTAAAAAAAAAAATAATAAAGCCAAATATTTAATAACACCAGAAGGCCAAAGAAGTCTGGGATTTGAACGACAGAGATTGGACTTGAATGAGATCTCCATGCCAGACTGTGGAGTGGGAAACCTGGAAACACTAAACAAAAGAAAAACAGCACATAGCTCAGAAAACAAGAACATGTGAGCTCTTGATCTAATGCTTCTTTCACCAAATAGCTTCCTCACAACCTCCAGTGAAAGCTTTGGCCCCATTGACTGTGTCAGCAGACACTGAACCCACGACCCAGACCTTCAGTCCATCAGTACTTGTAACATTTGTGCCTGGGAGACAAATCAAATGGGATTAGCCAACACTAAAGCCTCAGCAGCGGGTGTGCAAATCTCAGGAACAACAAGCTGGTTTCTCACTTGTGGAAAATATAGTACAGAGCACAATGAACACCCAGCTCAATTCCTTGCCCCATGATACCAATGGACACAAAGGTTTGTTGTTACCCCACCATTGTGAACACTGAACTCTCTAGCTAAATATTTGAAAATACACTTCTCACTTCTTTAAAATTCAGAGCTCACTCAAGCACACAGCAGTAAGCCCTAGTTGTGGATGACTTTCCGTACCACTGGGTACAACATCGTTTAGCAGACTCTGCTTTTCAGAGGTTTAATGTTGTCCTGATAGTTAGAAAAATACACTGGAAAGGAATTCAGAGAAATCAAAGTGTGGGATGAGAGCAAGGAAGGTGAAGAGGAGCTGCTAAGCACACACTGGTGGTGCAGTCCTAGAATCACAAAATGGTTTGGGTTGGAAGGGACCTTAAAGATCATCCAGTTCCAACCTCCCTGTCATGGGCAGGGACACCTTTCTCTAGACCAGGTTGCTCAAAGCCCCATCCAGCCTGGCCTTGAACACTTTCAGGGATGGAGAATCCACAGCCCTCTCAAACAAGTTGTTTGAGAAAGAAACAGTCCGGTTACATTATTCCATGAACCATTCTTACACCCTTAATCCCAAGATCTGTTGCACCATGTGCTGGAATTTACTGAAATCATATAGAAACACATTTCCCATGGGCAGTGCAAAAATGGTCTGTTAAACCCCATTACCACAGTCATAGTGGGGCAGAGACATGCTGGGCCACAGTATCTGCTGTTATAAATTGGCATCACAGACAAAAAAGTCAACAACTCCCACTCTGCAGGAGGAGTCAGCTAAGAGCCTGGTGGGGAGTTAGTCTTCCTTGAAGATGGGCCAAAATTAAGCACAGCAATGCTGATTTAGAATCACAGAATCATTTGGGTTGGAAAAGACCCTTAATATCAAGTCCAACCATTAACCCATAAATGCCACATCTACATGTCTTTAAATCCCTCCAGGGATGGTGACTCAACCACTTCCCTGGGCAGCCTCTTCCAGTGCTTGACAAAATGCTTGATTTGATACACATTTTCAGGACAAATGCAGTGGCTGCAAGTTCTGAGTTCAAAGCAGAGGCTTCCTAGACTTGATTTTAGTTACAGAGCATCTTCTTGACTTGGACCTTGGTCTGGTGAGTTGGGGCAGCAGTTGCCTTGCAGGAGGTACCTTATGAGTGGGCAGCACCCACTTTCACTCTACTCCAGGTAGATCTCACAGAAGGATCTCACAGATCTACAGTCACAGGGAGAATGAAAAGCGCTGCACAATACTGATGTACAGGTCTTTGCTGCCCAGGGTGTCCAGAAAGACCAAACCGTTGAACTGGCTGATGGATACAAGATGTTCTCATGCCCTATATCACAGGAACATAGGCCTGGAGAGGGATAATCACATCAGTTAATTTCTGCCTGTCCCACCATCTCCCTACGTAGGATTCTTTCCCAGAAATTTGCTTCTCCCCGGTCTGGCAGCTTCAGCCAAGTAGCCTGAATGAATGCATTTGCTCATCACATAAATTCCTGAAAGACAAGGTTATGCACATATTTCATTTCCACAGCAGGAGGCTTTGACCTCAGAGCAGCCTTTGTGGCTGTGTCATCTCTACTAAAAGGCTTCCAAGTGTGTTCAGATCTGGCATGTGAGATTAAGAGCTGTGTAAAGGGGTTAGGGTTTGTACTGAAATATTGTGGAAAGGCAAAACAGTGGTTCTTCTGACTCAATATGAAAGGAGTCTTGCTATAGTCAGCTCCAGTTTGGCCAGTGGGGTGATTTCATTCCAGCTCCTTCAGGATTAAAAGTTCCAATTCTTTCTCCAGTGCTCCAACATGCAGCTGCTCCAAGGCATTGGGGTTCTCAATACATAGGTGTATAGACGTATAAAAGAGCCAGCTATGGTCATGTTGAAAGTCTGAGAGAACTGGGATTGTTCAGCTGAAAAAGAGAAGGCTCTGGGGAGACCTTAGAGCACCTTCCACCACCTGAAGGGATCCTACAAGAAATCTAGAGAGAGACTTGTTACAAGGGCATGCAGTGATAGGACAAAGAGTAATGACTTTATACTGAAAGTTGAGATTAGATATCAGGAAGAAATTCTTTACTGTGAGGGCAGTGAGACACTGGAAGGCCCAGAGAAGCTCTGGATGATCCATCCCTGGAAGTGTTCAAGGCCAGGCTAAGTGGGGCTTTGAGCAAACTGGTCTAGTGGAACCTGTCCCTGCCCATGGCAAAGAGGTTGGAACTCAATGATCCAGGGATCCTGGGCATAGCTCCTGCAATTTCTGCCACAGATTCATTGCTTGTGCTGGAACAAGAGTGCTGTCATCACCTCTCATCTCTGGGCTTTTCTGGGGGGATGTTTCCAGAGTTGTGCTGCTGTGATCTGACTGCCAGAAAATGGTCTAAAAAGAGTAATGTCTTTTATAACAGCTCAGTTCTAGATCCATGTATTAAACCATGTATTAAATACTAATGGGAAAAAAATGGTGAGAAAAACCCAGTACAATTTGAGACCAGTTATTTGGCTCAGGACCAGCACACAATGACTATTTTCTAGCATTAGGGCTTTCCTCTGGCAGTGTTGGGTTCTTTACATTTAATGGCTTTTGATGGATTTTTTTTTCCGCTTTTCATTTAGCCACAGCCCTTTTGTTCCACCCAGTTCTGGCATTCTCACTCACCTGTAGCAAGAAAATAAAAATAGTCACAGAAAAATTACAGGAAGAAATGAAAGAAAAATATTGTTTAATGTGCAAACATCGAGCTCTCTACCTCTGTCCCTTTATTCACCTGATTTACTGTAGAGTTTTCCATTCTTCATCTTGTCAAAGACTCTTTCCTTCTGTGTCCCTCACTGTGGAGGATACACCCTTGTAGGCTGCAGTCCTTGGAGCCAGGCTCTTACAGATATTTGAACACATTTAGCCCTTCTCTCCAGCTTTGTTTCCTATTAAGCTGACAGTCTTGCTATCCCTCTTTACTAAAACAGGCAACTGGAGAGGCAAATACCTCTCTGCATGTGTTATCTCCAACACTTAGCTGTCTAAATAAAAACTTGTTGCATCAGGAAAGGGCAACTCCTTCATCTTTCACAACTGTGTGCACCATCCAGTGTGAAGGACATCTCCTGCTGATCCTTGTGTTTGATACATCCTTAAATCTGTAGGTTCCTATACAAGCACACTGGATACAAACAACCACATAATGTAGGAGTATTGCTCATTGTGGGAGGTTTGTGTTTAGCAATGATTTCTTAATAAATTGGGGCAAGAATAGGTCATGGGTGACCTAAAACTGCTTTCTTCTATGAAATTATAGTTTTGTTGCCCTTGCTGTCCTTCCCTGCACCTCCTGCAGTGCATCCTCCTTTAAGAAGTGTGCACACAGTTGCCAGAATTAATAATAACAAAATTAAAGTCAGAAAGGTCCTCAAGAAATCCTCTTATCCAAACTCCCGGTAAAAAAGGGCTTTTTTGGAGTCTTGTCCTACAAACCTTATTAATATATCCAAGGATGGGAGCTCTACAGACTTTCTGGGCAACCTGTTTCAGTGCCTGAACAAATTTAGGACGAGCACCTGCCAGCCTGGACCTGATTAGCATTGTATCTCTGTTCTTTGTGTCTCATTATCAATAACTCAAACTAGTTCTCCTCAAGAGTTCTGGCTCCAGGGACTGTAACTGCTTTCAAATTGATTGCCCATGGTCAGTTCTTGTTCAGGTCCAGTTTCAGAATATTTACTTTGTCTTCACAGGCAACATTCTGGAATTCACTTCCTTCAGCCTTTCTGTCCATCAATGTAAACTTTTTCTTGGTACTATAGAAAAGAAAGTAAGTGGATCAAAACCAGCCATCTGAAGACACTTCCCACACTCCTTCTATCTGGAAAAACTGGGGAAAAGGGAGAAAGTGTTGCTACCTTCTTGCCTTTTTTTTTTTCTAAATCCTTCTTTATCAAGACTTGAAAAAATATCTTGTTTTCAGGTTTGCAGATGGCCCCAGCTCTATGATTATTTATTGTGTGGACATGAGGAGGCTGGTTGGCAGTAAACAAAGGTCCACAAATTTTCAAAGGAATTCAAACCACTTGTTGAAAACCTAATTAAGTATCATACAGACTGGATGCACGCTACAGTGATTGCAAATGCTTTGTGTCTCAAGAGCTATCATAGCGCAGACATCAACTTTATAATTTTAATTTCCTTACACTCACCCTCTCTTCAGTTCCGCCCGGGTGATTTATTTGGGCTTTTCAAGTGGGATAAATTAGCATAAATTGAAATGTCAAGATCAGGCAAGAGAAAAAAAACAACAACAACCAAAAAAAAATCCCTGTTGGGAAAACTATGTGTTTTTTCAGTTTCCTGAAGCATCCTTATTTCTAACTAAGGAAGCACAACCACTTCAAAATGCTCTGACCTCAAGTAGTTTAGTTGGTCTCATAAGGCAGAAGGAAGCACAGGTCATGCTTTAGAAGACTCTTCTGGTTTGTCACTCTCATTTTCCCATTTTTACAGTGCAGGAGTGGATAAATGTCATGATTAAATGGTTAAAGCAAAGAACCTTGCTGGGTGATGGGTGCCCTGAGTGCAGGGGATGGGCTATGACTGACCCAGCAATCTCGTGTCAGTAGCTGAGCAACCATTTTACAACAATGTCACAGCTGGGTGACATTCCTATCCTTGTTTAAGACTTGATCAGTCACAGAATCAACTCAGAAATCAGGCATCATCCCAATTTAGTAGCCCTGCAGCCTGCCTGTTGCAATCCAAGTCCTTATTCCTCTCTCAAATTACCTGAAAGGAGGTTGTAGACAAGTGGGTGTTGGTCTCTTTTCCCAGGTAACAAGCCACAGGACAAGAAGAAACAGCCTTAGCTTGCACCAGGGGAGCTTTATATTGGATATTAGGAAAAATATCTTCACTGAAATTGTGGTCAGGCATTGGAACAGGCTGCTCTGGGAAGAAGTGGAATCAGCATCCCTGGAAATGTTCAAACATGTAGATGTGGTGCTTGGGGACATGGTTTAGTGGTGGACCTAGCAGTGCTGGGTTAATGGTTAACTTGATGATCTTAGAGATCTTTTCCTACCTTAACAATTCTGTGATTCTCAGTCTCATCCTAGAGGAAGGATGGAGAATATCTCTCTGTCAGAGGCTTACGCAGAAGAGATTCATGGAGGAAAAAAGAATTGACTGCTGTTTTCATTTCATACAGAGGATGTTCACATGGTATCACAATGGGCAGAAGCAGAACATAAGATATTACCTGTCTTATGAGCAATTCATTGCTCTGAGTAAAGACAAGAGTTTGGACACTGAAGAAACCCAGGAGATAAAGATGATCCCTAACACAGTGAAATTCCCAGCTGAGGTGACAGGGATTAGATGTGCAGATGATGGTGATGTGCTAGATGACGTTTTTTAAGAGCCAAGAGTCAGCAAGGCAGTGACATTTCCACTTCATCTTGTCCATTTTCTGGTCTTCAGGAAACCCTTCATTTATCATCTCCATCTGTGGCATGAAATCAAATCTAGAAACAACCCTTTGAGAAGTCATAAGCACAAGGTTGAGAAGCAAAGGAGCTTTTTCTGTAACCATATCTGTATAGGAAGGAAGATCTCTCTCTTTCTTCACTTTTCACCAAATTTCCCAGCATCATTTGACAAAAAGTGCTTAAAGAGAGCCAAATATCACAATGTATGGTGATGGCTGCATTAATGAAATATGTAATAAAAAGCAGCCAGGAAAACAAATGAAGTGCCTGGAATCAGTCACTTCAATCAACTGCACACGGTTTTTGCAGCCTGGGTGCTGTAGCCACTGATTTTTCACACAACTGTAACTGTCCCACCCTGATCTCATGGTCTTCCTGCCCTCTATTCATTCTGCCCACTTCCCATGGTCACAGACCATGAACTCCTGTGCCCCTGCACACAGGGGGTGCAAGCACTAATCTTTGATTCTCTGCAGCCAGACTTTTCTCTCTTGCTGTTATTCCACGTAAAAGGAGGAGCAGATTTCCAGAGGTAGCAGGAGTCAAACATTTTAGAGCTGGGAGCTCCATTATTTCTATACTACAGGTACATTATAGCTCCTCGAGGCTCATTACTTCCTTTGCCTTCAAGAAAATCGGAGACCTTGAAGGGATCAATAAGTACATTATTACTCTTGTTCAGTTGCATTCCTACTCGATTCCGAGCCATCTGAGGGAAGCCAGTGCTGATTCACACAGTCAGATTCATTCACAGCCAGGCAGTTCAGCTCCGAGGTGGTGCCAGTCACCTCTCCTTGCACGAGGTACTCTGCCTACAAGGGTAATCAGAGCACATCGTTATCTTAAAGGCAGCAATGAATATATTAGGGATGAGGCACAAAGGCGGTGAAACCGCTGAATGTTCTTTTTTTGACAACCTGTGAGCTCTCCGTTTGCTCAGCTGTGGAATTGCAGCAGCGTTTAGGGCAAGAGAGACTTTGCTGCTTATTAATTTCTTTGTTCAGGACAAAGTTCTCTCTCCAGCTCTTCTTAGAAAGAGAAGGATTCTTATTTCCTCAGGCAAACTGTTAAACATCTTTGTGCCTGGGCCCTATTTTTATGCCATAACAAAAGTCAAGAGCCATCTGTGTTGGTTTATGAGCCTATACAAGTAAAACTTCTCAAATTAGGAAAGCTGTTCCTTTCCCAAACTTAGTGCACAAAGGCGAAAGTCATCTCCACAAACTACTTTTCTGCATGTTGGTGACACCAAGGCCAAAGGCCGTGTTCTCATCTCAGTTAAATTGGCACTAACCTGCTCATTTTCCATCATTGCACAGCTAACATTAAGTTTCCAGATGCAAACTAATACCTTTTGCAATCCCTCTTTTCATTAGCGCAGGTACCTGAGGCAAGAGACATGACAAGACCTAGTTTTATCTTTATTTTAGAAAAAGAACTTTTATGATGAGCTGCAACCCTTTGTCCTGCCAGAAGCTTTCTGCTAAAGGAACTTTCTTAATTGTACAAAGATCTAGATATTAATTTCTATCCGAAAGTCACCAAAGTTTGAAAAGACAATTAGACGCTTATTTTAACAGAGCACAATTAATTATTGGAGCTTTTTACAATGGGATGAAGGAAAAATCTCCACTATTTGACCCCTTTAATCAAAGTTTGATATCCTTCTAAAAAGAGTTGCGATAAATTATTAAGAAGCAACTTGAATGAGATTATAAAATCATGTGGAATATCCACCTAAGACATCTTTCTCCACACCCTGAGCCTTTGTATCTATTTATTCTTTTGGTGGATCCAACATTCAAAGCACTAATCCATCACTGTCCAAGCTTTGCAAATAAATGAATCCTCACAAGCTTTAGCTTAAAACAAATTTCTTTATATGGTGCCATTGCCAGAGTGAAGGCTCTTAACAAGCCTTCTACAGGCAGGTGTATGTTTTCCCCTTAAGAAAAGATTGAGAAATCAGCAGGATATAGGCAAGCTGCAGCACAGAAAGGGACAAATGCTGCCAGTGCAACATTATCCACTCCAGTCCATTCTTCTGTAGGTCTTTTCCCATTCTGGATTTTCTCACTGTCAAGAGACCGGTGCTTCATTTCAACATCTCAGGGAGAAATAGCCTAAAAATCTGTTTGCTGCACAGACAAAGGAGAAGTCCCTCTTAAAGCAAAGAAATCTTTAGGGGAATTTTCTAAAGCATCCTTACAAACTGGGGTAAAACTGTGCTGACATTCATGGGATTTCTCTTCCTGTTCAGATGCATTTACCCAAGATATGATCTTCAGGGAAATGGGATCAATCTTTAACTCCTGGGATCACACAGGGGTTTACAGCCCAGTCTATGCCAAGGACCTGAGGCAATGTGAATGTCTTTGATCTTTCCCACTTTCTTCCTGAAGAATTTCACCATTCCTTAAGTTTTTGGCATTAAAAGTATTGAATTTCTTAGAGGATGTTGGAAAATGTTTGGAAGTGGAAGGATCTAGTCTGAATATTCTCATCCCATTTCTGTACCAGTTTTCCACTACATGGCTGGACCAGCTGCTGGATGGAGGGACTTTGGTGGATCACTACTGACCTGTGCTAAGTGAAGGTCTAAGAAGGCCAAACCAATACCATGGCAGACTTAGATTTTCCAAAATGTGGACCAGTTGCAATTCATAATAAAACCTCAGTGTTTCTTCCCCAGAGGAGGTTGGAAACCTGGTTTTCTGGCTAACATATTGCCCAGCCTTTTGCACTGGAGAGGACAACTCCAGAGGCTGTGAGATCCTGGCAGGCAGTGCCCATCCAGAATGCAGCTGGCACGGTGCTGGCAGGAAAACTCCAAGCAGTTTGCTGAATGGAAAGAAAAAAACACACTAAAACCTTCCTCAGGATGTTGCAAATGGCACAGATCAGCAATCTTAGTAGCAGGTGTGTTTTTCTCAGCATTTTCTCCATCACTTCTCCTTACAAGTCCAATATTTCCTGCTGTATTTCTTTGTTCCCAGAGACTCATTGCTGCCTGTCAGACAGAGGGATGTTTCAAGCTGTATCCTGCCCTGCTGCAGGAAAACTCCTGATGCTGGTTTTGGTTAGCCTAAATTTCCTTTGAGATGTGTATTCCCAGGTGTTCAGTTTAGTAACTGTGTGATTTGCTGCATGATCTTATGTTTTACAAATAGCAAAAATCGCCTTCTAATGAAGAATGAATAAGGAGAAAGCTACTCTTTACTGCCTGAGAATTGCAGCCTTTAGCTAACAGTTAAAATACAGAAATGCTGCTTTGAAGGAATGACTTGGAACAGGGCCTATCTTCCCTCTGCACAGCAAAGACCCATTGCAGCGTAGGAGCAACACTCAATAAATGTGGTAATTAATCAACTTTCTTTAGGAAGATATCAGAGAGAATGGTTCCCAGACAATTCAGCTGGACAAGTGTTTCTGACTCACAAGAATCAGATGTAATTGACTGGATTAAAGAAGCAAAGGGGCACAGACACAGATGGTTCCTGCAGATTTACCCTTCCCATTTCAAAACACTGCCCTAAAATACCTCGGTGGGGCTGATTTGTTTGATGGGGAGAGATTTACAGTAACACTTTCCCACAGCACATCCCCATTTCATTCCAAAGTAGCTCCAGTTCTGAGCAGTAATAAAAAGTAAATTACATTTATTAAATCCCTTGATCCCACCTTTAAGGACTGCCAGTAACAGCATTTTCATAACAGGAAATGTCTCTCTCAGGCACCAAATCTTTCCATTTCTGTTGGAATTTAAAGTGGGAATCATTTCTTCAGAAAAGATTTCTGCCAATGGCTGACATCTGTGTTAGGCATGGTTACTGTTCAATAAAATGTTGAACAGACCATGCTATATTTCAAGCTCCTCAAAGACTAGATACAAGATGGATATTATATGAGTGAGATTTCAACTTCACAGAACGGTTTGGGTTGGAAGGGATCTTGAAGATCATCTGTTCCTGCCCTGGGCAGGGACATCTTCCACTACACCGACTTGGTCAGGACCCCATCCCACCTGCCTTCTTACCAACTGTTCATTGCCACTGCTCCAGAGACTGTGGGATTCAAAACTGCTTTGGTTTTTGGGGGGATTTTTAGATGGATTCTCATCGGAGGAGAGGTGATGTTGGATAAAGTCCCTGTTGGGAGCAGGAGGGGTCAAGGGGCCAAACACACACAGCACAAACCCTGCACGTTCACAGCACTTCTTGGCCACTTGTTTACAACATTGGAAGGACTCAAGGACATCTGTACAGGCCAAGATCAGAGCTTCTAATGTCCTGTTCCCAGGTATGGCAAGCACAGGGGAGTTAAAGAGGAGTATAAGGACAGGCCTTGCAGAAAATAGTTCTTCTCTGATATACCCTCCCATCATCTGGTTTGGTGACTTCACTGATTTTAGGAACCTCTCCACTTGAGGACAGAACCCAAGGCACTGTTGACATGCCCCTTGTGTTTAATAGCAGAAAATCCAAGCGCTGGATGGATGGCATTAGCACAGCAGTCCTATGGGAAGCAGTGGATATGAGTGGAAGGACAAGACAGTGGAAAGGTGTTTTGCTCCTCCTTGTTCTCTGCTCTGGGCAAAGACATCACCAGTCTCTCATTTTGTCAGTTCATCACTTTCCATGGCAACTAGATCTACTTTATGAATAGTCAGAAAATAAACCCAAGTCAGACCACTGGTTTTTGGCTTTTTTTATTGAGCAGATGTAACCAATGTGGTTTCCTCATCTCTTTCAAGTTGGAACAGGACACTCAGTGACCACCCAACTGTATCTCCTTCTCCAAGTGGAGGGAGGACTGTAAGGTTGTGTTGTCACAGTGACATATTCACCTCCCAGTGAAGCACTTCCAGGAGTTGTGCTCAATAGTAGTTATAAAGCCCTAGCAGAATCTCTGGCCCATTTAGGTTGATAACATCCCACCCACCCACTGAAAAAAAAAAACTGAAGAGACCAACCCCTACCAGTGTCTTTTGTTCATTCCTAGCATCACAAACACCGCTTCTGCTTTTCGACTTCCATCATCATCTTCAAAGTCCTTAGAAAAATGAAAGGGACTTCCTCAGCAAGCTCATTTTTCTACTGCAGAGCTGCAACTTCTGTGGTTAACAAAGATGTAAGGGCTGAGACTTTGCCAGGATGATGGATAGTTATTGGACTCAATAATTCCCTGAAAGTAGCTGCATGATGCAATTCATGTCTAGAATGGCAGTGCATTTACCATCAGTGATGGCAAGAGACTTAGACTCCAAATTTATCCTGGAAAAATTCTTTTACCACAGATAAATTAATTCAGGTGATCAAAAGAAGGCAAAGGAAGAGGAGCAGACTGTGAACAACAATCCTTCATCCTCCCTGTGTTCCCACAACGCTGGAATAAGGAAGGAAAGTATTATTAAAAACACATATAAAAGCAGAAAACCTGTATCCACTTCTTCAATTTTGCCTATTTTTAAGTGAAATCTTACTAGAATATGATCACCTCCAAATAAAGAGAAGTGTCACCTTTTTGGACACTTACATAGGAATGTGCAGAGACACTTGTATAAGAATATGCATATACAGACTTGCAGACAAGGAAGGAAACTATATGATCCAGTTGTTGGAATTTTTGTTTGTTTATTTGTGAAAAGACTTCAATATCTTTCTCAAGTCTCCTCCAAAGCAGTCTGGGCTGTTAGACTGGGAGAAGAGTGCTGCAGGGGCTGTGAGGTTGTAGCTGCCATGGATTTACAGAGGGAAAAGCCCTTGGATCATTTATCTCTGAAGATGAAGTACCTTGTGTTCACTGTACCCAAGGGAAGAGCAAGAGTGTTAGTATATTACTGTGGTCCTAACCCATTTAATATTTGACTAAGCAGAAAAAGGAGAAAAAAAAAGCTTTTAGAAGTTCAAGAGTATCAGATGAAACCTTAGATTTAACAGTCTCCCTCTCTTCATTTACCTTCTTTAATCTTCAGGTATGAAGAAACTACTTTGAAAAAATTTAGGATGTTTTTGTGGGAAGATCACAGAATTGTGGAGTTTAGCACAGAAAACACCTACAATAACCCTCTGATCAAAACAGGCTCAGCTAAAGCTGTTTGCTCAGCTGAGTTTTGAATAACTCCAGGGAAGGAGGCACACAATATATCTGGACAAACTGTTCCACTGTTTTGACCACCCTCAAAATAAAATACAAAAAAAAAAAAAAAGAAAAAAAAAGTTTAAAAAATATTTTCTTATGTTTAAATGAAATCATAGAATCATAGAATGGTTTGGGTTGGAAAGGACCTTAAAGTTCACCTGTTTCCAACCCCCCTGCCATGGGCAGGGACGCCTTCCACTAGACCAGGTTGCTCAAAGCCCCATCCAACCTGGCCTTGGACACTTCCAGGGATGGGGCATCCACAACTTCTCTGGGCAATCTGTGCCAAGGTCTCACCACCCCCCCACCACCAGGGAAGAATTTCTTCCTAATATCCAATCTCAACCCACCCTCCTTTAGCTTAAGGCCCTTCCCCCTTGTCCTATCACTACATGCCCTTGTGAACATCTCAGCTGGGAAGCGACCTACAAGGATCATCAAGGCCCATGGATAACATGAGCTTGTAGAGGCTGTGGTCAGCATGGAAAAGATAGAAAGGAGGAGACAGGGAGAAGCAAGGCAGGCACCCTGCAGAGTGTCTCCAGTAACAGTGAAGTAGCTGACAGGGTTCAGGTGAGGACCAGGCGTTGAAAGCACCGGTGAAGCACTGCTGATGGTCACTATGACAGTAAGGCAAATTAAAAATATGTGTAAAGTAACAGGGTTTACTCATTAAGGACTTCCTCCCTGAGTAATAGCAGCAGACACAAGCTTGCTGCTGCCTAACAGCTTCACAGCACAAAAGCTTGTTTCCCCAGGTCGTCTGCTTTCCTCACAAAACCAGATGTGCTTTTTACCTCTTGACCTGCCTGTCTTACCTTCAGCACTGGGGAAAAAACAGTCCACACTCAATAAAGATCCAGCATTCCCCCTGGAAAACAAGGAGATAAATTCTCAACACAGTGTGGTGGAACATTAAACTCTCAAAATACATGTACCATTTCCAGGACTGTCAGATTAAATGCTTTTGTAGCACTCAGTTGGCTGAATGATTCATTGTTTTCCTTTTTTTAAAATAAATTTCCATTTTTTTATAAATATCCAATATTCTTCTAGACTGCCAGATTATCTCCAGGTAACTGCACATCATTGGTCTACATGTTTTTTCTCATCAGCAACTCAACACTCAGACTGATATTTGGGGTCCCTGCCAAACTTGCCTTCCTTCAAGCTGAGAAAAAAAGTCTCTGCCATTTAGATATGGAAGATTCCTTTTTCTTCTGGGCATCTCTATGACTTTTTTTTTTCACCAGAAGTTCAACACTTCCAAAAGAATTTGAAATAATCTGAAGTGTAATATATGGAAAAAGGTGGGCAAGGCACAATGCCTCTTCCTGGGAATCCAAGCTGAAGTCCCTGTGCCAGAGGGTTTTTGCACAGAATCTGTTGCTGATGAAGAGTCCTGGGTCTGGTGTCTGCAGGTGCTGCGGATTTGGGAAAAGCTCCATGTTTGACATAGCTGAAAATGGCTTCTCCAAGGAAACCAGATTCTCCAGGAATTAGTACCTGAGTTTTAACAGCAAAATGCATTTTGTAAGTTTTCTCTCTGTGATAATTTTGGAGTTATTACTTCAGAGAAATATTGAGAGGAAATGCTGTGTTTGTGTCCATTTTCTTAGAGACAAACTAAAGGAAAAATGGAGCAAATTTCTGATGATCTACTTTCTGACCCTCTTCCTAATTGTAGGGCCATCATCCAGTATTTAATAATCACAAACAATTTTGAACAGACTACCTGGCAGAAAAGCATCCTTGCATCATTCCTATGGTTTTAACAGACAGAGCTAAGAGACCCTGAGATCATTTATTCCTGTTCTTCAGGACTGACTGACACAACAATATTTGTCTTCTTTTGGATCCCTGGTTCAAAATGATAGCAAAATGACTCAAAACACAATCTGAGGGTAAGAGATATTCGTTACTGCAATTAGACATGTCAGCCACATTAATTAGTCATCTCAGCATGGATGGTGGAGAGGTGAGATTATAAATTTTAACTGCTTGGGTCACAACAGTAACAAAATCAGAATATAAGCCAAAAAGACTTGTGGGAAAGAGATAATATTTTAACTATATCTATTTTGGAAATGTTCATCAATTGTGAAATGCCACAGGAGTTAAGAAAACATTTTATCTACTAAAACTGATTGAGTGTTGTTTCTCTGTAGAGAGGAAATTCTTGCCTGTTTCTATTTTTTATTTCTTCAGAAAAATTTTGTCTCCAGAGACTGTACCAGGATTCAAGCCCTCTTGAACCATTGCTACTAGCCATAAGCTTGAATATTTTGTTTTGTTTGGTAAGGAATAAATTTGTTATTTTGTCCCTGTTAGTCAAGTTAACTTTGCTTTCTGTGCTGTTCCCCAAGTCCAGCAGAAAAAAAAGTAACTCATTTATTAGAGGACAAAGTATCAGAACTGGAAACTGGATTTTGCTGGGTTTTAGCAAGATGTTTTCTTGCTTTCGTAAAAATAAAAGGAGGACAATTAATTTACCTGCACCCTGAATTTTTGGGTTCCAGAAACCTCAGTTTACGAACAGTTCAGGAACGTTTGCTGAAATGTGGAAATTTTTTATTCCTCTTCTGCCTTCCAAACCCCTGCTTTTCTTATAGCATCACAGAATCTTCGAGGTTGAAAAAGGCCTCAAGACCATCAGTCCAACTGTTAACCCAGCACTGCCAGGTCCACCACTAAACCATGTCCCCAGGTGACACATCCAAGGATGGTGATTCCACCATTTCCCTGGGCAGTCTGTTCAATTGGCTGAACAGCCTTTCAGTGAAGAAATTTTCCCTAATATCCAATTTAAACCTCCCCTGCTACAACTTGAGTCCATTTCCTCTCGCCCTGTCACTTGTTACTTGAGAGAAGAGACCAACCCTCACCTGGCTACACCCTCCTGTCAAGGTCCCTCCTGAGCCTGCTTTTCTCCAGGCTGAACCCTCCCAGCTCCCTCAGCTGCTCCTCATCAGACTCATACTCCAGACCCTTCCCCAGGTCTATTGCCCTTCCCTGGAAACACAAAGGTGTCTTTCTACACTTCCTCTCCTTTACCACACCCAAACAAGAGTGCATGTCC
Source organism: Neopelma chrysocephalum (assembly GCF_003984885.1). NCBI lineage: Eukaryota > Metazoa > Chordata > Aves > Passeriformes > Pipridae > Neopelma > Neopelma chrysocephalum. Next base: position 14,330,757 of record NW_020897725.1, on the reverse strand, counting down.
CCACACACCACCTGTGACATCACCACAGCTCTGCTGCCTCTTTTACTGTGGAAAAAAGGGTATCTGGTACCAGTGACAGAGAGTTCAGATCTTTGGCAGTTCCTCAGGATAAATCCAAATCACTCACTGTTTTGGTGGGTAGCAAGTCCAACACCCCAGAAGTTTCCATCACAAACCTCCATCCTGCTACCCAATGCTCTCCTTGCTCCTCTTCTCCCACAGTAGGAACAGCTCAGCTCCCAACCCTGATCAGTTCTGCCTCTTGCTAAGAAGCCTTGAGTCACCTTTAATGCTATAAACAGCATAGAAAGACACTTTAAGGCACTGTCAAAACTAATAAACAGCTGCCAACAGCTGTGAAAGACTACAGAGGGGATGTAATGATGGGTCCTGCCACATTTCCCAACATTGGCAACCTCGTAGGGCTCAGTAACTCAAGTAAGTGCAGCCAGAGAGAATTCCTGGAGCTGGAGGCAGGTCCTTCAGCCTTCAGCAGCAGAATGGAATCTGCCAAAGGGACAGTGGATCTCTGCAGCACCTCGACACATGCAAACCCCATTTCCAACAGCCACTCACCTCCATCTGCCTCCTGCATCTCCTGGGGCACTCCTTGCCTCGAGCTTTAAACCTGAGATTTATGCAACCTTAAGAGAGCAGAAAAATAGTCCAGAATTGGCCACTACAGTTTGTACTTTTTGCTGTTGGGGTGCAGGGGGCTGGAGGGGAATTGGCTGGTGGCAATGTTGTTTTTTTGGTCAAAATAAAAAACATTCCAAATATGAATGCAGAAAATAATTGTAAAGTAATCTGTCCTACCTCTTGCTCCTTGCAGATGCTGGAAGACTATTTCTCCCTAAATGAAGGAAAAGCTGCAGAGAGATCATTTTTTGCAGGAAATGCAGCTCTAATGAATGCCAGGACAAACAGCTGCTGAGTTTCTCCTGGTCTCCATCCTGACACCTTTCACCTGTTCGTCTAATGGCTTTTTGGAGCAGCGGGGCTGATTTGTCCTCGTCACAGAGTGAACTGGATTTTAATAGGGATTTATCCTACCTTCACTTTACAGGAGGCTCAGTTCTTTCCAGATCAAGTCCCTGTTTGCTGGAACAATATGGAATAAAGCCCAGATTTGCCGGAACACAGAAAACAGAAGGCCATCAGGGAAAACTATCAGTAACCTCTGGGACCACAGCAGGTTGGATTTCGCTGTTTTTTCTAGGAAAAAGGGCTCACATTTCCCAAAGCACATAGTAGTACAACCATAATTGCACAACTACCAAGAAGTTGCACAGTAAGGAGACACTCTGATGAGTGAAATTCCCCTGCTTCCCAAGGGCTTCATTTTAGGTGGCCTCAAACCATGTGAAAAGACAAAAGGGGGTAGGAACAAGAATGAAATAAAGGATGTGACATGGAAGTTCCCAGGCACCCAAGGACACAAATCTTGTCCCCAAAAAGCAACGTGTAAATTGAACCTCTCCATGTGTGCAGGGTCACCACAGGAGCTGAACAAGTGGGAATGTGAGGGTGGGTTTGGGTTTGTTTTCTGCATTTTTTTTGTTTTTTATTTTTTAAGTGTTTTGTGCTGCACACACAAACCATGCAGAGACTCTGGCTATGCCACAGGCTGTACTTGCATTTAACTGATGGGACAGAAATTTCAAACAGTTCTGACTGTTTCAGGCTCATTCAGCTGTGGTTGGAGGAGGATGCACACAAGTACTTCTCAATAATTTTGTGTAGGTTTAAGAAAAAAGACACTGAACACTTTGTTGCCTGTATTAACAATTTGTCTTCTGCTATTCCATAAAAGTAAGCAGATTCCTGTGATTCCATCTAACCATTTCAGTAGGAACTTCATACAAATAACACATCTCACTGAAGAGCTTTTCTAGTTTCTTTCAGTAGTAAGGCTGGGGCAGGGGTTAACATTCTCCTAAGGTAATATTCTTAAAATCCTCTAAAAAACATCAATCTCTCATGAGACAGCTGATCACCTTGGCATGAAGGAGCCAAAATTTAATTGTCTCTTTTGAGCAGTTTTATTCCTAATCATACCCAATCTAAATTTTCCCTTTTATAAATTCAAAGTCATAAAAAATCCTCTCTCCCTCCCTTATTTCCTTTGGTTGGTCTGGACAAAGGCTACTTTACAAAACACTCTGTGCCTGTGTATTTACATATAGCTTAACATAATGAGCCACTAATCTTATTTGGGCCTCCAAACAGTACTGAAATATAGATTGTTATTAATAATGATAGCACTTACATGTTACTGGTGCTGAAATGCCAATCTTTCCTTCCCTGATTGCAAATGCAGCAGAAGGGCATGTTAGCTGAATTTCAAATGATTATGTCAGGAAAACAACATCAACCACAGCAGAAACTCTCTGCTTTTCTGTACATTCCTCCTCTGAGTGAATTCTTGTAGTGCAGATTCCTAAACTAAAAAAAAAAAAAATAAGGAAGATACTACATGTGGGAAACTTCAGACTGAGGTTTCAGCTGAATTGAGCTGACATAAGTCAGGCAAGTGAGACTCTACCAAGCCTGATAAATCAGAGAATAACTTTGGAGTCTCATCATCTTCGCTGATAACTGATGGAAAGAAAGAATATGCAGCCTAGCTGGGAAAGCTGCCATGACTCCCTTCCCAAAGTTGTCCAACCCTGTTGGCCACAAAGTCACCACTCCTCAGGTTTTCCATTCTTACAGTAAGTTAGGAACATTTGTTACACAACAATATCCCACCTGTAAACAACATTTCATGGAGACAGAGATATTGTGTTGAAACGTTGATTTTGGTGAAATATTTGACAGGAAATTTGAATTGTTTTGACTTCCTCATTTCGCTCTGGCGTTGAAATGCTTTGTTTTGGTAAAAGCAGAGAGGGTTTGTTTTGACTTTCTTACTCTGTTTTATTTCCCCCTAATTTTATATTACAATCCTTCCAATACTGTGTTTATATATTTGCCTGTTACAGAAACAGTTCCTTCAGCCATCTGAAAATACACTGAGATGAAAGAAAATGAGTATATTTCATCTTTTCTCTGAGTAGTATTGATTACTTCACCACATAATGTTTGTACAATCACTGATGTTTTGGATGGCTTTTTTTTTTTTCCTCATTTCACTAAAGTCCCATTTTGCCGCAAAAGCAATTTTCAAAATGGCAGCTTTTCCCACAGACAGGAACATTTATTTACCATCAAAACTAATGTGCTCACTAACAGTGTAAAATCACATTCAGCTGCCAGGACAGTTAATTTGCCCACTGCCTGGCCATGGCTGCCCTTTTTCCTGTTGATTTACAGGCCCTCTCTGTAAAACCTTCCCCTTGCATTGGAATAAGTTATCTGGCCTCCTCACTGGGGAAATAAGATACTATTTCAGGTACAATGCTCTAGTGGAAGGTGTCCCTGCCCACAGAAGGGAGTTGGAATGAGATGATCTTGAAGGTCCCTTCCAACCCAAACCTCTCTGTGATTCCATGATTCTCCACAGTGTCCACAAAGGGCAGTTTGTGACTCCTGGTTCAATGTAATGGAAAACTATGGCAGCAATCAGGTTAATTTCCAGATTAATCCTTGTGAGGGGATGCAGGAAATCTAGGAATATCTCCAGAGACTTGAACACCTTGGTTCTGAACAGCATCCTGGTGGGGTTAATGGATGGTGGTAGTGTATCCTCACCCCTCTTAGGCACAGAATGTCATCTCACGTCAGCTTTTGATCCAAACAAATCCCAGTAATTAGAGCTAGGGAAGATCTGTGCAGTCTGTGGGCTGGGAACAGGAACTTTGCTGAAGATTTGCCCTTGCTATCTGATTTCTGGAAGTCAGGAGAGGCAGTCCAAGTGTCCACCTGGAAGTCTAATAACTGAAAACTAAGCTCAAAGTCAGGTCTGTGTACAACACTGTCCCATGTTATATCCCATGTGAACAGAGCCTTGGGACCCCCCCTACCATTGTCACAGAGCAATAAATCCCCCTGCTATTCTGCATAGCCCAACTGGTGTTTTCTAATGCTTCAGGGTGGGATTTCAGGCTGCTCTGATATCTATCCGATGTTTCCTTTCAGATTTATAACCATTACCCCCCACTTAACTTTCAATATTCTTCATACCCACCATGCATGAAAACTCTGATGTTTTATTCAGGGGCTGTTGTCTCTGGCCATACTTCTGCCAAATTAAATATCAGCAGCATAATGATGCTGTTGCACAGCTTTGGTTTTAATTCTCTGACAGGGTTTTTATTGCTCCAGATTTTGACTAACATATTCGTATTTCTCAATGCTTTCCTCGTTCTCACTTCTATTTCCACCTCTGTACTGCTGTTATCTATTATTACCAGGTTGCCACAGTAACTGCATTCCTCAACACTCCTTATTTGTTCCACACCAATTGTTATATAGACTGTGTTTGTTCCCATCCTTGCCAAGGTCTTGGTCCTTTATTTTTTTGTGTTGAAATTTCACCCTTATCTTCTCCCCTTTGTCAGTGGTTTGGAAGCTTTTGGCTGCACATCTTGGGGAAAGAAGAGAGGTAACTCCTCCTCCAAGGCCCCATGTTCACAGTTCTCATTGAAAATATTGCTGTTTTCTGAGGCAGTTCGCTCTCACACATCATTCTCTGCATGCCATCAAGGTTTCCACCTCCCTGACCATCCAAGGAGCAAGGATTCTCCCTCTTCATCCTGGTGCTCTCCACAGGACTGCTCTGGGCCTGAGATACAGCAAACTGCCCACCCCAGCAACTTTGTCGTGCAGTAACATCCCCATGGGCAGCACTGGGCAATCCCAAATCCCACTCCACGCCAGTGCACCCTTCCCGAAATCGTTAAATGAACTCCTGCACGCTCGGCAAGGGGATCTCCTTCGCTCTCTCTCTCAATCTCTGTGTTTTGCTGCCCTCTCCTGCTCAGCCAGGAAACCTCTCAAATCTCTCAAACGGGGACTGCAGAGCCCCCCTGGAAATTACAGGCTTCTTAATACCTATGACAGGTCTCGTCAGAGCAGAGCATCCCTGATGGGAGTGAAGTGGCAGAGGCCGCAGGCAGGTACAGAGCATTAGTGAAGACCAGAATTAATGCTTTCCAAGTTCTGGAAAAGCACCCAGCCGTGGAGCGAATGCTCTGCAGAAGGAGCAGTAATGTAATGCTTCTGCAGCTTGACCCAAGCACTAAAGGGGGCATTTTCCAATGCTCATCTTGCCCTTGGTGTAATGAAAATGCTTCTCTCCCCTTTTTGTCCATCGTGCCCTTTTCCCTTAATTCTCAGCAGCTCAGGGTGTGGTGGTGGGAGGAGGACAGAGAAGTGACAGCGTTGCAGACACCGCTGCAGTGGAGCCTCTGAGGTCACACTCTGGGGCTCCCAACTGTCCCCCCCGTTGTGCTCCACTCCCTCAGGAACAGCAGCAGCAGCAAGGTCGGTGACTGTGACCACCTAAAACAGCAAAGGGCAGTGATCCCACGCCCTTCATGCAGCCAGGGAAGCACCTCGTTGCCAATATATCTGCCTCGGTAATGTTATTGCTTACAAAAATGGGACTTACTCTCCATTTCAGGCATCACTGGAGTGATTTCATGGTTCTTTTACTGATCTGTTGATTAACGACCTTGCTGTGCTGCAGAACAAAAACCTTCTTGGGGCTGAAACAGAAACCCATCACAGAGGGCATGAACTGCTACATTGCTGCTCAGGCATCAGGAATGGAGCTACTTTCTCCCGTTAAAACTATCAGGAGTAAGAGGAGACTGGGGCTGATTTTAGTGTTTTCATTCACTTTATCCCCGAAGGGAATGCAAACGATTCCTCAAATTCACTCCTTGTGATCAGATGCTGAGACATCCCATGGTAATGGAGTCAACTAAGTCATAGAATAACTGAATCATAGAACACTTTGGCTTAGAAGGGACCTTTAAAGGTCACCCAGTCCAACCCTCCTGCCATGATCAGGGACATCTTCAACTAGATCAAGTTGCTCAGAGCCCTGCCCAACCTGATCTTGAAAGTTCCCAGGGATGGGGCAGCCACCACTTCTCCTCTTCCTTCACTGGTCTCAACTGACAGCTGTACAATGTTATTGAATCCATGGCTTGCTTTAGACATCGGAGTTTTCCCCACCTAAAAACAGATTGGCAAAAGTTTACACATTGCAACATGTGTTTTACACTCACTACTTTTTTGTATCCTTTGTAATTTTTTTCTCTCTGAACCCATGGTCAAAATGCCAAGAAAGGTACCATTGACAGCAAAAGATAGAATTTAACTATAAGAAGGCTGGAGAGGGACTTTTCACAAGGTTTTGCAGTGACAGGACAAGGGCTGATGTCCTTAAGCTCAAGGAGAGTAGGTTTAGATTAGATATTAGGAAGAAATTCTTTACTGTGAGGGTGGTGAGACACTGGCACAGGTTGCCCAGAGAAGCTGTGGATGCTCCACCCCTGGAGGTCTACAGGATGAGGTTGAATGGGGCTCTGAACAACCTGGTCTAGTTGAAGGTGTCCCTGCCCATGGCAGTGGGGTTGAAACTAGATCATTTTTGAGGTCCTTTCCAACCCCAAGCATTCCATGATTCCATGATACTCTGAACATAATTCTTACCTGACTAACACAGACATCAAGTGATGCTTGTTCCACACAAGCAGAGAGGAGAGACTAAGGCCAGGGTGGTGCTACAGATGCTGCCCAAACACGTGGACATGGGCATAAATGTGACAATAAAAAAAGTCACAGAGAAAAAAAAAAGCTCAAAGAAAATAGACCTTGAAAAGTCAACCAACACAATATTTATTGGCTTTTGATAGAAGAATTTATTGAGCAAGATAAAATGACATCAGACAATAAAAACTAAAAATAAATACATTGTAATAGTTATGCAAGCATAAGTGGAGGGATATAAAACAGGAAGAGGGATATATCCAAGACAGAGATGGTGGACATGTTACCCACATGCTCAGTGCTCAGGAAAGTGCTCAGGTGAACTGGAGCACTCAGGATCATGGTGGAGAGGATGTTGTAGAGCCTGTCACCAGGCTGCAACCAGGGAAACACTGACTTCTCTGAACAATCAAGCTACCCCAAATCTTTCCCAGGAATATTGTAAGTCCCTTATAATGATGTCAACATCTGGAGCTAAGGAACTCCATGGGGGAAAAGAAAAAAAGATAAAAGGAAAAAAAAAAATAAGGGAAAAAAAAAAGGAATAATAAGAGGAAAAATAAAAAAACTGGGAAATGGCTGGGAAAACCAGTTTTATTTTAAATTCAGATACTAACATTTGCACTGAAATGTTGAGCCACAGGAGAATGAAATCAACTGAGCCTGTAAAAACAAAATAGGCCACATTATTAGACAGCACTTTTAAAATTAGTTTTGATGTTCACTTAATTATATCCCCTTGGCTGAGTCAGAAAAACAGAATCTTGCCTTATTATTACCATTCCACATTGTTTTGAAGGTCTTTGATTGGGTTCAGTGGATGATATTAATGGGATCTGTCAAACAATAGGATAATCTTCATCTCAGTGAAACAGTTATCTCTCCCAAAGGCACGTTTTTTGATAAATGGTTCTTTCATGCAGACACAAGGCATTGAGTCTTGTGTTCAAAATATAATCCCTTACACGATTAACACAAAGTTAACATGGGAAAGGTATAATGTACTTAAGAAAAATCTCTTTATTCCCAAGAAGGAAAAGAAAGATGGGGTAGAAAGAGTAATATTTACTGCCAGATCTACAGCAACTGCATCCGCTCATGGTATAATTATTAAAATTCCACTGCCCTCCAGTGAGGTGGGGGTCCAGGGAACTTAGGACCATACATCATCCGGAATCGCCTAAAAAGGTGATTTTCTTCCGTTGGAAGAAAATTCCTTGATAAGTTTATCAAACTTACTACCAGAATGCATAATTTCTTCCAACACAGTTAGAAGTTGTGTGTAAAATCAATCAACTCAGTGAAAGCGGAAAGGTGTGTTTGTCAAAGCAGTATTACCAGCAAGGAAGCATATTACAGCAAAAGTGCAGCAAACTGCACTTTTTTTGCTCCGAAAAGCTATAATTTGGCAAAGAACTTCAGCATGTGCCCAAATTATGAAGTATATTACACATGATGGAAATCAAGCAGTGAGGTTGTTATTCCCCAGAATGGTGTAACTGAATTTCCTCCATTTGGCAATTAACAGAGCATGGGAAAAATACTTTAGAAATCCAAGAATAAATATATCCAGAGAAGTAGCAGCACCAGTCTGATTGGTACAAGACTCTTGTCTATGATGTCCAAACCTCACAAAGCTTGTACAACTACATTCACTACTGATTCACCTGCGATCGAACACACTACAGACCTGCCAATAAACCAGAGTGCCTCAGGCCTTTTTGGAAACCTATTCTACATGAGAAACATGAGAATCCTGACTTCTATTATTTATGATTTAAAGCAGAATCTCTAGGGCTTTGTCAAGGCTGAGGAACGTTCACGCTCCAGGGCATGTGGCAACCTTCAGCTAATAGAGGTCAGGAGGAACAACAACACCTCCTCACTGGCACATTGTCCCATGGCAGCAGGAATAGCTGCAGCTTCTCAAAGTGTGTGCTATGGCCTATTGCAAAAGGCAATTACCTGACCTTGTCTGTAATTCCTTCATCTCTGGCCACCAGGGACATCTCCATGAGGATCTCAAAGAATATTGGTAATGGGACATCAGCTCATGGTAGGACACCTGGGATGATCCTTGCTTCTTCCCCAGCGAAATGCAACCCATCCAGAGGCTTGAGTGTCTCTGTGTAAGGTGTGTCGAACCTGTGCAAGTGTGTCTAATCTGTGCAAGGTATGTCTAACCCGAAAGGAGATTGTAGCAAGGTGGGGATCAGCCTCTTCTCACAGGCAACCAGTGACAGGCACAAGAGGACGTAACCTCAAGCCACAGCAAGGGAGACTCAGGTTTGACATCAGGAAGAATTTCTTCACTGAAAGGGTGGTTAAGCATTGGAAGTGGCTGCCCAGGTTGGTGGTGGAGTCACCATCCCTGGAGGTGTTCAAGAAACAACTGGACATGGCACTTAGTGCTGTGGTTTAGTTGGCATAGTGGTGACCAGTCAAAGGCTGGACTCGATGATCCTGGAGGTCTTTTCCAACCTAAAGGATTCTGTGGGTCTGTGATTCTATTCCAGCTTTCAGGTTAAACCTGAAGGGTGCAGGAAATGTAGCTGTACACTGGGAACTGCAACTAGAACTGGAAATGTGGGGAGGACAACATAATAGGGGGGATATTCAAAGAGAAGGGAGGATATTCAAGGAGAAGTGAAGAAAAGAGGTTTGGTAGGTATAATGTCACCCTTTATCTTTTTAAATTAGTGATGGAGCAGCCTTGTGACTGTGAAGACTGCTAAGCAGTGACCTCTGGACTCAGGTTTCACAGGTTATATGATGGTTTCCTTGCCATCATATAACTGGGTTTCCCAGTCACCTGCAGGGTCCTAGTTCCTGATTATTCTCTGACACGTAAACATCAATTCAATCCCAGGCTGTTTTGCAATGAATCAGTCTTGTAGAAAACAACCCCCACTTTGTCATGGAGAGTTTTTACCCTAAAATTCTTGCTCAGTGAGCAATGTGCATGAGATTTCATGAGGTTCAGCTTTCCTTGCCTTCCAGTGTGTTCAAACAGTCTGGTTTTGCATCTCCGCAGCACAGAGCCCAGTGCAGTGTGAAAGCAGTAGGTCTACTCTGGAGGAGGTAAGTCCTGGTCACTGTGGAGGAATAGTGTGCATAACGAATGAGGGGAATAGGGAAAGGGATGAAAGAATGACTGAGAAAACACAGGAGATAATGTGATGAAAACCCCAGACCTCGTAAGTTCTCTGTGTTGATCACATTATTCCTACTCAACAGTGTTTCCCACTGCAAAGCACCCAGTTACAACTCAGCACTGCAGTCCCTTTCCCCAGTGTGGTGACCTCCCATCTCACCTGCAGAAATAATGGCCAAACACAGCAAAGCTGAACTCTGCAGGGCCAAAATTTCTCCTGGAATGGTTACAGCCATGGTATGCTCCAGTCTGTCCCAGGAGGGCTGCGTGGAGCTTTGACAGAGGAAATCTGGGCCCAGTCCTCGAGAGTTCGTGAACCTTTCAGCAATACTGGCCCCTGTGCCAAAAAATCCTGGGCTGATATCCAAGAAAAACTCCAGCTCCAAGAACATCCCGCCTTGCCAATAGCTCTTCTGCATCCATCCACCCAGCTCACACCAAGAAATGCTGGATGCTCTTTTCATCTTTAATTGCACCCCCAGAAGTGGTGAGGGATCTTGCAAGCAGGAAAACAAGTGAGAACAGAGAGCCAGGTGTCTGCTAAAAGCAACTCCAAGGATCCTCTCTGCTCTCCAGTAGCTGGTTTAACGAGTGGGTATTAGTTCACATGAAATTACAGCTGCATTCCTGCAGAATTATACACTCCATCCACATCTGTTCTTTCACTGAATATCGAGGAAGAGGGAAGGAGAAGCTATTAGGGTTTTCCTCCCATTCTGCAAGCATTTGGGCATTTGGTTTTATGTATCTGTTAACCTACTCTGGGAAAATGACTTTACAACACATGGCATGAACCCAGGGAGCTGCAGATAGAAAAAGGGATTTGATGCTGTGTGCCACTACAGACAATAGCTTTGTACAGGCATTGTTAGGACAGGCATGGACAGCCCAGAGCTGCCAGGCTTCATTTGCTCCACACACAGTCCAGAAAAGCTCTCATGAACCTGAACCTCATCCCTGGACCTGCAGCAGTGCCAATCTGCCAGGACCTGTCTGGTTATCTGACCCCTCGGTCGCTGTGAGAGATAAGCAGAGGATGGACAACTCAAACTCTCTGGTGGCTCCTGGGACTGTGTTGCGCAGCCCAGCCAATGTCACCCTGATATCATCGAGTCATAGAACATCCTGAGTTGGAAGGGATCCACAAGGTTCATCCAAGTCCAACTCCTGGCCCTGTGTAGGACAACCCCAACAATCCCACCGTGGGCCTGAGAGCGTTGTCCAAACCTCTCTTGAACTCTGGCAGGCTTGGGGCTGTGTCCATTTCAATGTCACCTTGCTGTGTCCTGTCCTGCCTGTGCACTACCCTTGGACCACTTCCAAATCTCCAGATATGTGTGAAATATCCACATTTTTCAATCCTCAGCTGTAAGAAAACCCTGGCATGCTGCAGGTAGGAGCAGAGAGGTTTCTATGTTGGAATCACAGTGTGCACCTGATGTTTGGAGTCTCCTTCCAGCTCCTTTCTTCAGGAAAATAGGGATACACCCAGGAGATTTAGACGCCCACCAAGCAGCAGCAAAGGGCAACATGCTCTGTGCCAGGGTTTGAACTTCTTTCAGCCACAGGGCACACAGCAAGTAGCTCAAGGGTTTACAAAGCACTGGCACATCAAAGAAATCACAATGTGGATTTATTTGGGTTTAGTCAGACGGGGTTGGACAGGGCTAGACAAGCAGGCTGCTGTCATTTGCACTGCATTCCTGACTATTGCAGGCTCAATGAGCAGTGAAATTCTGCCCATCATAGATGTACTAAGTGGGCAGGATAGCAATGGAACAGCTTAGCACCATGTCACTATAGAGCCTGTACCACTGACATTGATTTTCCCTTCGATCAAGGAAAAACAGGGGAAAACTCTGCTTCCAGCACTGCCACCTCCAGGAATTTCCAATCATCCATGCAGAGAAGCCTGTTATCATGGCTTTGCAAATTATAAAGGAAGCAAAAATCCTGCTGCTGATTTGACAAGCAGTGCCAGCCCTGCGAGGAGCAGGTTCAGGCCCTCCTACCACCTCCCATTCCCTCCACAGCTCTGAGAAGGCTGTTTGATCTCTCTGTGTCCTTCACATCTGCCTCTGTAAAATCAGGCTAACGCTGCTGACCCAGAGGGCTGTTATAAGGAGAAAGGTCTTCACTTATCTCTGGTACCACACAGAAGGAACCAAGAGAGAGCTTAAGGAGAGGAGAAGGGGATTATGTTCTGCTGCTTAATTGAATAAGCTGCTGTTTGCCAGTAGTTGGGGGAAAACACTCAAGTGTCTGTGAGTGGGGTGAAAAAGGAGAATTCCTCTAATTTACATCTCATTGTCACTGAGATAATTACGGGTTTCTCTTTCTTATCAAACTACTGTGAATAGTTCAACACCAATTTCCTGGGTATGGATAGACAGCATTTGTGCTTAGCACTGGTAGGACAAAGGATTAATGAGACCTTCCTTAATGGTGATGCCTTTTAGCTACTGTTATCACCTAATACTTAAACTAGTGGCTAAAGCCTGGAAGTTTCACCTATTTGTCTCATGAAAAAACTTTTTTCCCTTCAGCCTCCCATCCAGTCCAACTTAAAAACTCCAGTTTTGCTGCAGATTTACCCAGTAGTGGAACTGGGAGGGGTTTAAGCCTGTTTTCAGCCAAAATAGTGGAGAGCCAGGGGCCCACCAAGCTCTCCTGAACATCAGCACTCTGCACATCAGGATCTCCCCTCGAGCAGGGACACCTTTTAAGGTTACTCCTTGAGTTTGAGAGAATCCTTATTGTGTCAGGCACTTGATGAATGAATTCAGAATAAGTGCACTGAAACATTGACATCTTAGTTAAGTGATATAAAGGATTGATAGCACGCATATAATCCTTTAGGTATAAAGCACCAACCAAGTCTGAAACTAAGTCTAATTCCAGATGCACCTAAACTCCCTTCTGAGTTTAAACTCTGAGAAGGAGTTTAAAATGCAAGGGTGTCCTTTCTAAACCTCATGACTCAGTGGGAGGGTGTCCCTGACAGTTTAGTCTGCTGCTGTCCTCTGTGCAGTAATTAATCAAGTGTACCTTGATACCGAATCTTGTTAAACCACTGTCACATTGATCACCAAACTTTGTTAAATCACTGATTTATATCAATAAACATGTTGCTACTTCTCTGTTACAAGTGAAGTGCATCACTGTCTGTGACAACCTTATCTGGCAAAGTCTACACTGGAGGTTGCCAGACCAGCTGTAGCCCAGACTCAAAACAGACAAAGATTACAGAAAGCCAAGATCAAACACCTTCCCACAGGCTGCACTTTGCCTTCACACACTCCTCAACCCATGTCATCTTTATCCCAGCATTCATGTGTGCAATGCAAACACTATTTGGGGTTGGACCCACACACATGTTGAGTTAGCCACAAGAGCACACCTTTGACGGGTGCATATGGTTTTGGATGAGGATCTATCAAATCCAGGCTGGAATAAAAGAAAACTTGGAACCTTCCCAATCACATGACATCACAGGTAGCACTCATATTTGGGATATCCACATGTAAGTGTTGACCTGTACCTGTGGGATAGTGTTTAAGCTCCCATTAAAATCAGTGCAGACTATGGGCAGCACTCAGGTGCTTAGACAGACATCTCCAGTGTCATTTTAAATACCCTGGGCAATCCTATCTGACTCTAATTAAAGCTTCAGCCAGGCACAGCTCTCCTGCATGGCCTCTGTTCTCTCTACCACAGTTTGGATACCATGGGCTATGTCAAATTGCTCTGAAAGGCCAAAAAATCAAGTCCTTTCCGTGGTGAGCAGTGTCAGCTGAGCCTGGAGAATCATTCACTCTAACACAGATGCCTATGAGCTATTGATCTAGAGAGAAGTCAGTCACTCATAAATCCTGTGCTATTTCTGCCTGGCCCATAGATATTTTTGGATGCCATGGGGCATGTCAGATAGCACTGGGCACCTTCATTTGGCAAATGAATCCCACCCTTGTGCACTAGTGAAAAAACAACGTAAAATGCTTCCAAAAAGAAATCATACCCAGTGTCAATGTAAATGATCTCATGATACAGCTGGCAAACAAATCCAGCCTTGTGGGTCAGTTTTTCTTTCTTTTCTCTGAGCGAAATTCCCACCCAACATCTTAAGCCTGCAAGTCTGCATTAAATAGTAGCATCTTACTTAACTAATTTTACATTTATATTGCCTCTCTCATGTGTTTGCTGCATGGGATGCTCACTGTGCTCCTTGCCAATAAGCCATCCAGGGAAGCAGAACCACACTAATGGTCGGGGAAAAAAACAAAAGCCAGTCAATAAGAACCTCAGCGGTAATTTCATCATGAGAAATTCACTCGCGTCTTTATTTGTGCCTGGGAGCTCTCGCTGTTCTTATTATGAACCCTCGGGCATGAAAAGTGGATGTGATTTCTAATTTAAATAGCGTTTGTATAACCCTCCAAAAATGAATCTTCATGAAATGGTAAAGCAGGGCCCTAATATTGTGTTTTGAAGGGCGCCACATGTTCTGAATAATGTTGTAGGTGCATAATTGAACAACAGAGACAAGCATCACTGCCCTTTCCAGGACAGAAATGGGATGTGCCTCAAAGATATCACGTAGCTGCATGAAAACACAGGGTGGACAGAGGATCTGTGGTTCTGGAGCAGAAGCATAGGGAGTATTCCCTGAGGCATTCCAAGAGGTCATCATGGCAACAAGCTGCTGCCTGACAAAGGATTGAGGGGATGCCAATGACACATCACAGAACCTTACAATATAGAATTATGTAATGGTTTGAGTTGGAAAGGACCTTAAATATCATCTAGTTCTAACCCCCTGCCATGGGCAGGGACACCTTTCACTAGACCAGGCTGCTCCAAGCCTTATCCAACCTGGCCTTGAACACCTCCAGGGGTGACTAAGTTGGAAGGATCATCAAGTCCAACTCAATATTTGTTGAGATATGCTATAGTGCAGATCATGTCTCGTTCTGAACATCTGAAATAGATAGTGATACCTACAACCCTATAAACTTTTGCCAAAGTTTATTGTCAAAAGGCATTGACAGTTAGACATGAGACTCTCCACTTAATGGATAAGTGGAGTTTCCTTAATTATTGCAAATTATGGAAAGACATTTCTTTCTCTGACATGAAATATCAAACTCTGCTACAGAGCTCAAGTGGATACATGTCTTGGTACCCTTTGCACACCATAAATCAATGTGGTATCTCTCTCACTTATCAGAGAATCAATAATGCACCAACAGCCCTGTCTAATGGATTGCCAGACCCTTAGATATGGCATAAAATACAAACCAGCTTGATCACTTGATAAGGTTAAAGCAGGAAATAACACAGTAATTTGAAGATAGACTTGCATCACTGGCCTACAGGTACAGAAAACTATGATGTCAGATTTTATTCCACTGTTGTAGAACAAAGACCTTCCTTAATTGCCAGAGTATCTCAGATAGCTTCTACCTCCTGTCCTAAGTGAGGTGGGATCTTCATCCATGGATTCTCTGTTGTTCACACTGTCTAAAGCAATTTGAGTGTCAAATACAGGTTTTGAAAGTGTCTTTTACATTCTTCCTTTTAGATCCATCTCCTGCCCTGCAGTGTGAAGGAGAGACGTGTGGTACAAAGAATTCTAGATCATTTAAAATATCATTTCCCAGCCTCACTCACCTCCTCGTGGTCCCTTCCTTCCTATTTCCTTCAGGGTTTTTAACCTCTGTACTGTGATCCTATGCAGAGTTTAGGGCCAAGTAGGCTGAAAAATATTTTAAATACATTAAATACTACTCATATTGATTCAGAAGGTTGAGCAGGTCTCCAGCATGTGGCTGAAGTAATTACTCTCACTTCCTTGCTCCACAGAGCAGCTCAGGGTACCCAGCATGGCCCCCTAATACAGCAGGGGAGAAGTCAGAGCATGAAAATCACGTTTCTCTTTTATCTCAGAAGATAAGAACACATGATTTGCACAGTCAGCATCAAATGGGCATCGCTGACATGAAAACCAGGTCGTTGTCAACCCATCTGTGTGTTATGCTGGAGGTTAAGGTTAACTTGAGGGAGTGTTGGCTGATGGACATGAAAAAAACCAGCTTGAAATCGGAGGTCTGGTATTGTTGAATTTCTCTGCCCCAGGAAAAAACAGTTCCTGGCAGGAAGAAGTTTTTCTAGTGTGCTAGTGTGGGAATTAACCCCTTCCTCTGGAAATCATTTTGTCTTATAAGTGAAAAATTATCAATTCCATGGCTGGAATGATGCCAAAATCCACTTTAATGACAGGTTAAAAAATTATCACAAAACAATTCTTATCTCAATCATACACAAAGGGAAATTGTGGCAAGGAAAGGGACTGCTGGGAGCTCAGAGGGGCAGGACCTGGAGCTCAGGGGTTTGTGGTTGGCCACTTTTTCGAGTGCCTGTGCATCTTTTGTGGCCCAGAATCTGATGGCATATACAAAATTTTTGAGCAAAAAAAAAAAAGAAAGGCAGTAAGGAGTCTTTTATCAAAATGGCTCAAAGACAGCCCAGAGATCTGAGCTTTCAAATCTGAAAAACTAAAAAATGTCATCTACAAAAGCAGAACCTTCAGAGGTGACTTCCACAACTCCAGCACTTTGTCCACATTAATCTGCTTTAAAATGGCATTTTTATGGGGTCCTAGTAAGTTGTTCACTGGAGGAGGTAGGGACCAGAGAGGGGAGGGAGAAGAAAAGGGAAATTCTTGACTGTGAGGGTGGTGAGGCACTGGCATAGGGTACCCAGGAAAGCTGTGGCTGCCCCATGCCTGGAAGTGTT
The DNA here is from genome assembly GCF_003984885.1 of Neopelma chrysocephalum. NCBI lineage: Eukaryota > Metazoa > Chordata > Aves > Passeriformes > Pipridae > Neopelma > Neopelma chrysocephalum. The sequence goes on along the minus strand of NW_020897725.1, from coordinate 14,314,145 downwards.
CAAGGCCAGGTTGGATGGGGCTTTGAGCAACCTGGGATAGTGGAAGGTGTCTCTGCCCATAGCAAGGAGGTTGTAACTAGATGATCTTTAAGGTCCCTTCCAACTCAAGCCTTTCTATGATTCCCATGAGACAGTACAGACTCACTCCACATTAGGACAGTATTTTGCTCTCTGCAGAGCTGGACTTGCTGGACCCAAGAGCTCTTTTCTGCTGCAGTTGTGGGGTCGCTCGTTTTCCCTGGCCACTGGGATGCTCCTGAGGGCCAAAGTGTCCAGTTTGGCACAACAGGGACCTAACAATAAAGAAAGACTCCATTTCCCTTGTCTATCCCTTCAGGCTTCACCTCTCCTAACTCAATGCCAGAGAGTCACAGCCACATCATCTATTACACCATGGATCCCTCAGTCATCCAAAAGACACGACACATGAGAAGAAGGGAAAACAGGGACATAGCCAGTGTTTCCCTCTCCCCTCCTGTCCTCCCTTCCAAGCTGGGGGTTTCTGAAAGCTGAGTGGGTATAACCAGGCAGTAAGGGGTTGCAAAGCAATTTGCCCCATGTGTGGGTGTTGGGGTTAGATGGCCATTGGGTGAGATCAGTACAGCAGCTTTTGGGTTCTCATTCCCTATCTCCCTCGGTTCCTGCCACACTGCAATGTCTGTCCCATAGCTGTTTCCACAGATACAGGAGAGGGCTGGGGGAAGTCAGAGATGAACCTTGGACTTCTACCTCTAAATCTTTAATTCTGTCCACCTTTGATGAAAGGCTAATGCTTGACTCCACAACACCAAATCTTGTTATTTCCAGTCCCCTCATTTATATCACTGCTGGGAAAGGCCTTACTTTGCTTACTGTTATTTCAACCCTTTCAGAACATTCTGAAGGAGAAGTTTCTCCACTAATCCTGAGCAAAACGTACCATGCTGCCCACCAGGGTCTCTCTTCTTTCTACTTACCCCATCCCAGCCATGGTTGGACTGGACACGTGGCCAGCACAGTGTCTCTGAGCGGTGTCATCCTACATGGTCTTAGTCCTTCCCTGCCCCATCATAGCACAGCTGTAATTGCTTTGCTTGTGTGCCCTCACACAGGTTCAGAGCCTCTAAAGTAGCTCTGTTGTGTTTGAAAGAGCTTTGAGGCAACACCTTCCCCAGGACTAGGAGACCACAGAAGGCAGAGGAACCCCTAAAACTGACCTTTCACTGGAGCAGTCTGGGAAAAGCATCTTGTCACCACACAATTACTGCAGTCCATCCTCTGCAATGTTAATGCTCCACACAGTGTCTGTGGAAACATGGAACCACACCAGAAACCACAGGGTTCCCAAAACACGGATATAAGTAATGTCCTCTCTACCATGTCCTACAATGGTGGCCCATTTAAAAGATGTTCAGGCTGAGGAGGGAGCTGGGAAGATAAAAAAATAAAAAGGCATAACAGCCCTCACCCACTCAAATTTCCTGCTCTGGGAAGAGCAGCCTGGGAAGTCTGTGGGGCTGTGGCTCACTGATGTCAAGCAGTGGAGTGGGGGTCAGTCTTCAGCCCCTCTGGAGCTGACTCCCCACTGCTCTGCACTGGGGGGACAACCCATCTCAGAGATCTGAGGTCCAGTTCCCAACAGCTTTGATATCTCCATCCTTCCAGCCCAATGCTCAGATTTGCCCAAGCTCTGTTCGCTGCAATGTCAAGACAACAGCCTGGGAAGAGATGGAGGTGCCTCCATTATAGAGTCAGTTCACACTTTGAGGGGTTGATCTGGAAGTCGTCCACTCTTCATCTCCAAGACAACATGCCAAACTCCTTCCCTTACATGGCAAATATAAAAATCATGGAATCAGAATGCCCTGAGTTGGAAGAAACCCACAAGGATCATCAAGCTGAACTCCTGACCCAGCCCAGGACAGCCCCATGGACCACACCACATGCCCTAGAGCATTGTCCAAACATTTCTCGAGCTCTGGTAGGCTTGGATGCCTTCTTCATGTACTCTCTCTTATAGGTTGCCTGAACAGGCATCACTAGTACATTAAGAGAGGCATAAGGGAGAAATTCCACCATGAGTTACCCAAAGAAAAATAATATGCCTTTCTCTTTCATGCTGATTAAACATTTGTACATTTTATTGGACCATAGATCAACTTCTGGGGGTAAAAATTTATATCAAAGATAGTTCGTGTTTTCATTGCAGAGGTTTATTTGGCAAATAAAGTTAATTTGGCTAATTAAAGGAAGGAAAGGAGAGCACACTCCCTTTTACTGAGCAATAAACAGAGGGTAGTGAGCTAATAAAACAGAAACATAGCTATCATGGTGGAAAGAGAGGGTTTTTCCAGCTTTTCAGCTTCATCTCAGAAAAAGGCAGGGCTCTGCACTCTCTGCTGAGTAACCAGAACTCACCCAGGGATGGTGGATGGCTGCACACTTCCCACATTGCTCCTCTTGAACATGTCCAAAAAGCCTTGCAACCACTGCAACCCTATTTGCTACTCATCAAATCCACCCTGTAGCTGCTCTGCCTTTCTTCATCCTTTAAGTGCTCTGAGCCATGACCAACAACACCTGGCAAAGGAGTAAAAGGAGCCTGTGGCTGCTGGGTTAGCACTGAAACTCCTGTCTGAGAAAATGGGCTCTGGGAAACAGGTCAAAATGGGATTCAATCTGACAGGCACTGATACGTGCAGCCAGTGTTGTGAAACTGGAGGGGGAAAGATCTTCCTGGGGAAGGAGAGGGCTGAGCAGGATCACCCTGAGAGCCCTCATGCAGCAGAGAGGTACGGGGAGGTGCACACCAAAGGATGTCCCCTAAGAACAGGTCAGCCTGTACTCTGGGGGGTAAGTGTTCCTACACCCCATCAATCTGCAGGTCTCCCTGCACGGAGCAGGCTCCCAGAGGAGGATGTAAACCCCGGGCACTACATGGGTAGAACTCTGCCCTTCGCTCCAGGTCCTTGGGTTCAGCCACAGACGGCAGTGAGTGTGAGGGTGGGCAGAGCCCAGAGGCAGTTTCACACGACCTTCCTCTCTGAACCAAAACTGCTGACGTCCACCCAGCCCCGTTTCTGGGCACAGATCCAGGCCTTGCCTGTGAAAGTTTGTCCCCCTTCCAAAACACATCAGCTGAAGTTGCTGAATCCCTGAACCTGCTCTGGGAATAACCCTGGGCTGTGGTTCACCTACGCGCGAGCACAGCCTCGGTTTGCCTGGTGCAGAGTTTTCCAGCAGCAGCCTGGAAACCCCCTCTCCACATCCAAAACAGGGGCATGGAGAGAAAAAACACCTTGCAGATTCACTAAATGAGTGTGGAAATTAAGCACTAGCATCCTCAGTTCATAGACCAAACCCTCTCTGTCCTATACAGTTGGTTTTTTCCCTTTTTTTTTCTTCTGTTAGTCTTATTTTCTGCCTAAAATAAATAAGGAAATTATTCCTTTGAGAGGTGTCCTTATCTTTAACAAGATACCTGGATTTCCATATCAAGAGACTGATTCTTATTTCTTGGAGATAATAAAAAAAAATTGCCCTGGGGAGTTCTGATTTACAGCAGCTGGTGAGAAACCTATTAATAAAAACTAAGAAGTATTCAAGGAAGAATTGGACAGACTGTGTCTGAGGATTATCTCTCCACCCAAATAGATGTGTAAAAAACAAATAAAAGCAATAAAAGCCGTTCCATCTGAACAGGGATAGAGACAGTCTCCTTTTGCAGTAAGAAGAGTCATTATTGTAGTTCTTATTAACGGAATCAAAGAATGGGTTGGGTTGGAAGAGACCTTAAAGGTCATCTCATTCCAACCCCCCTGCCATGGGCAGGGACACCTTCCACTAGACCAGGCTCCTGTCTCTGGGACAGTGAAGGAGAAAAATAAACAAATACTGAGTTGCAGAATAATATTTCACATAGTGATGTAGCCTCACTCTACTGTGAGCTGGAAGGAAATTAGTTTAAAGAAACATGATAAACTGATAAGTGCATTGTGGCAATTCATTCCTTCCTCCAACACAGGTCCAGTCCAGTCTGGAGGCTTCTTAGCTTTAGTGGGCAGAGGTAAAGACTATCACAGTGTAAAAGGTCTGAACTACGTTTAGCTTTTACAGCAGCCCTCAAATGGCTAAACTTTTTATTGAAAGTCAGAGAATCATAGAATCATTTGTGTCGGAAGGGACCTTAAAGCCCATCTTGTTCCAACCCCCTACCAGGGGCAGGGACACCTTCCCCTGGACCAGGTTGCTCCAAGTCCCATCTCACCTGGCCTTGAACACTTCCAGGGATGGGACATCCACAATTTCTCCGGGTAACCTGTTCCAGTGCCTCATCACCCTCACAGTAAAGAATTTCATCCTAACATCTAATCTAAATCTCTCTTCTTACAGTTTAAAACCTTTCCCCAGCCTGGATACTTACAACTGCTGTTCATGAACAAAAAAAAAGAAAACATTTAGGGCAGGAAAGTAATATTTTCCCCACACCAGCCCTATGGGTCAGGCCTGGGAGAAAAGATACCTGACATCTGCTCTGCAATAATTCTTGGGAATGCAGAGAGTGAGGAACGTGCAGGAAGGACTGCTGGCACTCCAGAGAGGTACAGTAGTGGTGTTGACCGAGGATGAAGGCAGACAGGAGCTGTCACATCACAGCCATGAGCTGTGACCTCTTCCCAGCTGAGCTCTGCAGGGGCAAATACTAAAGTACCTGGGACAGACTGGGAAAATAGCCTCAACTCCAGCCAGAAACTTCAGTGGGGAGGGAGGGGAAGGGAGCAAAACAGGATGTTTTCAAGGCAGGAGAAGCACCATCTCTTGAGAAGCCAGGGACACGCCTGCTCTCCAATGGGATGGCTCTGCATCTTCCTTGTCTTCCCTCAGAGTTTTACCAGCACTAAAAAGACCCTCCAAAACCCTCATGAGGCCAACTCAGAGGATTTAAGACTAAGATCATGATTTGGGGATGTACCGTGAAGATGTTCAGGTCTGAGGGACTTTTGCAGCACCCTGAAGAGAGATGGGTCATTTGTAAGGAAAATAAAACAACTGGCTCCCTACTTGGCCTTGTGTTTTCTCAAGGAGGCAGATGTTTGATTCCAGGATTTTGGCAGAGAACTTGTGCACCAGAGATAAGACCACAGAGAGGAGAGAGCAGATAGACAGATATCTACACTGAATCCTAAATATATCTGTCTGAGGAGGGTGTAGAATGTATAATAAATGATTCCAGCAAAATACCATAGCCTATTAATTAAGTGAAAAACTAATTTTATAGAAAATCTTTCACATTTTTGGAAATAAGTAACATCCCTATTTAAGGCTGCCTATTGGTAAACAAGCCCAGGTGAGTGGAAATTTTTCACATTTATATGAACCCTAGGATTTATATGTTTTATTAATGATCAGCAATGTCATATTTATGAATCTATGGGCCAAGAAAGAAATGAACGGATGAAAGCTAGAACTTGTGCTTTGTTGGGCTGACTGCTCCCATCGTGGTGACTGGCACTCAGAGGCAATCCAGTCAGCTCCAGACACTGAAAAATCCTGAGTCAGGCCTTAAAACCCACATGCCCTTCTTGAAAACCCACAAGAGAATTTGACATTTATGAATAATAATAACACAAACAGCAGCAGCAGCAACAACCTTGGCATCTTACCCTTGGCTTTCTGCTGTATTGCCAGCTTGTATTTCTCAGCTAGAGCTTATTTTTGATCACGAAGCCTGAGAATATAATGGGTTATAGGGTCCTAGGAGCTGGATGTATCAGAAAAAAAATTATATATTGCAGAACTAACAGTAACACAACAGCGTTGTGCCTGGCATCTTTACAAAGAAGAAATGATTGTATTTTTTCTCCATTTACCTAGACAAATCTAGCAAGTATCTGTTCTCTCAAGCAACTAAGAGAATTTATGGAACAGTAAAACCCCGATGAATAAAGCCAGATAAGGAGCAATAAATGACTGGCTTGAAAAAATAAAAAAAAGGAAAAAAGAAGAAAAAGAAAAAAACCAAACTTGCCTTGCAAAATACTGAAGCTGCTTAAAAACCATTGGGGAAGAATTAAGCAACTTCATAGCTGATTTCAGTCTGCAGGCTCTGAGACAACAGGGGTTTGCATCCCAATGACCTTCTGCACATGAAGCATTTTTAACCCCCTTTTTATGTGTTGTGCATATGGACATTTTTAGTTGTATCCTTTTCTCAATTTATTCAGTTTTGCCTTGACAAGGCGGAATAAAAGATCAGCAATGGGAAAGACAAAAATATCCTTGATTTTCATTTTCCAAAAATGGCCAGTTTGGAGGCAAAAAAAAAAATTGTTTTGTTTAGTGGGTTAAGACAAATGCCCCATTTTGAAATACAAAATGCTGTCTCCAATCCAAACAAACCTTCTGGCATTAGGAATTATGTGATTTGATTGTGCAAGTCCAACGTGTCTCAGCGGACTTAGGGCAAAGGGAGCAGCGTTGGGCATGTTCAGGAGCTGCAGTCACAGCTCTGGCCTCTGTCCCCATCTCCCTCCATTCCCCAGCAACCTCCAATCTGCTGCCTCAGTTTCCCTCGGTGTAAAACACACTAAAAATAGCAACTCTCCTCCCTGAGGAAGCTCTGAGGAGTAATTAACTCATGCCTGCAAAATGCCAGCAAGCACTAATTACTATCATTATGCAGGAGAGGAGCAGTCGGGTTTGCTTTGGTCCTAATGGTGCTTGTTTTCCTGGACTCCTCGATAAGCCACGGCGTCAATGAGCAATTGATGGGGCTGCAAGTGACTCCCCAAGGCACTGCAGCAGGTTCTGAAAATATAAACATTAACAAATTAATTTAGTTCTCCAACAGCCTCCGGGAAAACGAAGGCTCCAGCCTCCCCCTCCTGTGGCTGGGGGAAAGGAAAGAAAAAGTTATTCCCGTTATTCCAGGCTGATAAAGTGCCTGGGCTGAGCTGCACATCCCCATCCACCCTTTGATTTGCCCTGCAAGTTTAATGTTGTCACACGAGCATCATGGTGGCTCTGGTGCCATGCCCTGGGAGCAGGGAGCTGGGAATGGATTCATCACTGGTCCAGGCTAGTGCAGGAAGGATGGGGGAAACCAGCTATTTTTCAAAGGAGGGAAAGAGAAGGAAGTACTTAGCCTAAGGAAAAAGAGTCAAGGCTTGCCCTGTACCTTCTGGCCAAAAATGAGATCCTGAGCAAAAACTAGAAATGGTTTAGGGAAGGATCAGAGATAGGGACATTACTAAACTCACCTGTGGAATAGGGACTTCTGATGGCAGACAGGCCTTTCGTGAACACAGAGGTGTTACAAAATAGAGGATCCAAGCTCTGATGTGCCCAAATAAACATTTATCTGCCTGGGAGAACAACAGCTTCTCTGTCACCCTCAGCTTTCTCAGGAGAGGCTGCTGGGTCAACAGGTCTGTGCAAGTTCAACCAGAAAGGTTGATCCCATGGCAGGGGGGTTGTAACTAGATGATCTTTAAGGTCCCTTCCAACCCAAACTATTCTATGATTCTATGAAATTACAGTGGGGTCCAAGAACATGCTGTTATTTGCAGTCTGCAGAGGTCCATCCTCTGCAGGACCTTTCCCAGACAGTGCTCCAGAGATGGGCATCTTTCCTCACCATGGTACCACCGGGGCCTGCAGATCGAGAAAAGGCTTTCTTCAGGGTTGAAAAGAAAATAGCCAAGCTCAGGCTTAAGTGCAGGCTGGGAAATACAGCTCAAATTTAATTGCACTCCCCAATTAGACAACTGAAAGAAAATAGTCTTGCTGATTAGTGTCTATTTGTGAAGACCTAACGAAGCAGGGAGATGGGAATAGTCTTTGGCCTGGACACCTTCCAAGGTGGTAACAGTAAAAACAAGGAGCTATTCCCACAGTCCCGGGAAGAGACAGTGCAAAGGAGTCCTCTTTCACAGCTTTTTCCTCTCTTGCAACAGTTTCTTAAATTAAATACTTATATATGTATGTTCATGTATATACCCTAGCAAAACAAGACCAAATTTCAAATATTAGTGTCTGAAAAATGGAGCTAATCAAGCTAATCAACCTTCAATCTTGAAATTTCCCTTACAAGACTTTAAAAAACCTGTATTTCAAAATACAACCTGAGCTTTCCAAGAACAAAGGCATTTATAGATTAACACTTTAAGTATAAAGCCTTTGAAGTCCCTTTTCATCTCTGCAAAATGTTTTGAAGATGGGAGAGTTCAAACTCACCCTCCCTAACAGGCTGGGAGGTCTCTCACCTTCTGCTGGTGAAAAATTAGCCCTGATGAGTCAATTACTGCTACCAATGTGGGGCAAGGGCTGATGGGGACAGGGATGTGGAAGAGGTGGGAAGAAAGAGGCAGCCTGGGCATAACAGAGGTGTTCAAATACCACTGAGGAAGGGTGACAGTCCCCCAGCAGGAGAATCTGAGGCAGGTCCCACCAGAACAGTAGCAGTGCAGAGCAGCTTGGCTATGTGCAGGGCAGGATGATGGGATGATGGGATCACAGCTCCATGGCATAAAGCTGGGAGTGAAATGCTGTGAGACATCTCTTGCTACCTGGAAGCAAAAGATCCTTCTTTCTCCCGGGAAAGAAGATGCCCCTTTAGAGCCAGATAGCCCTGATCTTCCTGCTCCCTCCAAAGACACTGCTCGCTCCAAAGACCCTACAGTGAGTAGGAGTTGGAAAACCCAGCCTGTGTTACCCAAGTAGGACATTAGATGTCACCCACGCATTGCATTTAGTGTCTGTCCCCCCTCTCATGGTCCTCACTTGGGAAAGTGCCGCACATCCCATTTCCCCCCTCATCCCAGGACTGCTGATTCAAGCTGGGAGGGATCTCAGAAGGTCACACGGGCCAGGCATCTGAAATGCTCTCAGTGCCAGGAGAAATGTCCGCAGCTGGGGATCCGATATCTCAATCTGGAGAAGATGGGATTGGAGAATGGAATCCACACACTCACATCCTTGCATGACAGGGTGGGTATTTGGCAATAACCCAGCAGGGCCAGGACTCATGAGAGGGTCCAAGATGCAGATGTTTAACTCTGACCACAGTCCCTGACCCATCTCAGTCAGCACTGCTCATGCCTGGGCACCCTTTGAGGGAGGCTGAAGGGTTTGGAGACAAGTCCCCACTGGGATGCACCCCTAATACAGCAAGGAGAGAGTACAATCGTGTGGAATTTAAATGTTCTGTGCCACACACACGTCCCATGGTCAGGGAATAGGTTCTCAGAGGAGACTGTAGACAGAAATGGCACAGGGGTGCCTGGATCAGCCCCACTTTGTCAGGCAGCCAGGGTGCTCTGCACCCCCCAACCCTGTTCCCCTGGCTGAAGGTCTCCTTCACACGACCTCTCCTCCAAGGACTGCTTTGCCCTCCCATTCCCTTGCTGAAGGAGGGGAACCAAAACCCTTGGAGCATGGCCACGAGGCTGGAAAGCTGGGATGGGGCCAACTGAGCAGCCCCACACTGGGAACCACCCCTGGTGCCCCTTGGGCACCATCCCAGCCCTACACCAAGTGGGGCAGGATCTCCCTGAGGCCTGACAGGGTCTGGCAGCAGGAATCCCATCATCCCACAGCTCCACGGATGGGGGAAGGAGGCCGACCTCATTAAAGCCATGGAAATCCCCTTCCACATTCCAGGCTGCGGTGTTTCCTCTCTTGCAAGGGCGTGAGGCGGTGGCAGGCGGGGGGAGGCACTTTGGGGAACATGTTTACAGAACTCCTGCCAAACCACAGGAAGTCCCAGCTCCTGGGGATGAAGAATGAGAGGAGGAGGAGGCAGATGAGGCCAAGGCTCTGTCAACTCCTCTCCACTGCCACTGGCAAACAAAAGCCAGAGCACAGCAGCGCTGTTATGCTGGGCCATGTGGGATGCAGGAGAGGCTGGAGTCTTCTCCCTTTGCTGTTTTATCTCAGAGCAGCTCAGCAAGTGAAGTCCACTGGCAAAGGCAGGAAAAAGGACCTGGGAAATAAGTTGTTTTCTGCACACATCTACTGTTAAGCACACCACAGTGGACACCAGAGTTTTGGCTGTGACAACTGAGAACAGACGCTTACAAATGTGATCCAATAGCTCATCATGCATAAAGCTCATACTCAGTTGTCTCAAAATGATTTGTTCTGATTTCTAAACACTATTCATTTGTTGTGCTCCTGTTTACCCATCCGAGGGATGTCGTCTTGTGCAGTTCCCCTGAGTGTCTGAAGGGCTGGTAGCAGAGCAGCCCAAGCATCCAAGGAATCTAGTGGAAAGTGTCCCTGTCCATGGCAGGGGGGTTGTAACTAGATGATCTTTAAGGTCCCTTTCAACCCATTTCGTTCTATGATTCTGTGATTTTATGAGTCTGCTGCCATCACCACCACTCCCAGTCCCTGCCACTTCCCCAGTGAGGCTGTCAAAGGTTTGGGCAACAGATTGAAGATGCTTCTGTTTTGATGAGAAGGTGTTGGACACCACTACAACACATCCTAGAATGGCAAAGAGCTCTTGAGAGTTCTTGGGCACCATGGGGCTCTCCTCTGCTGACCCCACCTGAGCAGGACTTGGGCAGCAGGTCCATGCAGCAGTAAATGATTCATGTTCCTCTTCATTTCATTAGGGACAACAGCCTCACAGCAGTCAGGTTTTCTTTGTGAGATCACAAGACCTCACACTTGCGGCCCTGGGTGACCTTGGATGCATCCTTAGTGAAGACTTTGTACTCACAACGGCTTAATGGCTTTAAGCTGTCAGGGGGTACATTTAATTTAGATATTAGGAAGAAATTCTTCCCTGTGAGGGTGTGGAGGCCCTGGCACAGGCTGTCCAGGGAAGCTATGGCTGCCCCATCCCTGGAAGTGTCCAAGGCCAGGTTGGATGGGGCTCTGAGCAATCTTGTCTAGGGGAAGGTGTCCCTGCCCACGGCAGGGGTTTGGAACAAGATGATCTTTAAGGTCCCTTCCAACCCAAACCATTCTGTGAATCTGTGATAAGTATCTACAGAGAAGCACTGCTCACCATTCACCAAAGTACTCAGTACAGCTACTCCCTGTCCTCACCATTTTACTTGTTCGATGAGGACAGACACTCCACACCCTGATTATCTATCAACATTTGCAGGCAGAAGAACAAACTACCTACCAAAACATTGCCTCATATTGCTCAAGCCATCCCAAACTGCAAATTAATTCATAAAAGACTGCATTTAAGACCTAAAGAAAAACACAAGTTTATTTACTGGACATGCCATTTCAGAATGAGTAATATAACTCTGGTTTAATAGCCACTAAAGAGACAGATTCAATAAAAGAAAGGACCAGAGTTTCCAAGAGGTTTCAGCTGACAGGAATAGAAGTTATTGTAGTCTGTATAATTAGTACTTCCCTCCACCCCTGTTTGGCAACCACTTTATCAAATCACAGATGCCCAGGCGGAGTTAAGTTTGCTGGAATACCTTGCAGTCAAAATCTTTGAGCAGTGTTCATTATCATTAATTAAGTGTATACAATTCCAGTTCCCAGAAGAATGTCCTTTTATATTAACTGAGCTATATTTAAACTCAGGAGAATTCAGCATACATTTTTAATAGAAATTGAACAGATAGTATTGACATTTCTTTTTTGTTTACAGCAGCCTTTTACATCATGAAACCATCATGATGACCCAGGGAGACTGTGCTTCTCCTTTTCAGCTAAAGACAGTTCTTTAAACCTGTCCTCCCAAGTCAGATTTCTGAGATCATTCTATCACCCTATTCTCAACCTAGATTCAGAAATACATTGTCCCACTTCTGACTAGTAAACCTTGAGTTTCAGGGTAGGTGAAATGCTTGGTTACACCTCCCAATATGTTCTTTGCTGTCTCCAGAGGAGCGTGGATTTCCTGACTCACATTTCCCAGTAACCCATTGCCCAAACCCGTTGTTCCCCTTTCTGTATTTGTGCATCTGGATGTTCCTGACTTATTCCACCCCACGTGCCTGTCAGCTGAATCTCATCCTGTTTTGGAAGGCCATTCCTCCACCAAGTTGAGGTCACCCTCCATCCCAGTGTCATCCTCCAATGCCTTTCTCAGTCCTTCCTGACTCCACATGTCCTGCAGATCCAATAATTCTCCACTGTATTCACTCCTCCGCCCTGCAGACCCCTGCTCACCATCACCTTCCCATCTCAGGAGTTCCATTAACAAGCACCCAAATCTTTGTCTGTTTTAGGAGAAGATCCCTGAAGAAAGCCTTGCTGGAGCACAGACACATGGCACCTGCTGCATCTCCCTTTCCAGAACAACCCCCGCAAAGAAAATTTGATTGGTCCAAATGTTTCTTCTTGACCAGTCCCTAATGGCTGATACTCATTACCTTGATACCTGTCATGTGTTTGTAAAATGGTCCTTTGATACCTGTCATGTGTTTGTAAAATGGCCCTTTAATTGCCTGTCCTTCGCTTGTTTTTTGCCAGACTGTGTGTTTCCTACCCTGTTGACTCTCCCGTTTCACTGTACAGACACTGAACACCCAATCTTATTGGGACTCTGTCTCATCATCCTTAGCATGAAACAACACTGTTACAGGTCACTACGGGAAAAAATCCTCTCTAAAACATATTTTCTAAATATTCACACTGCCTTCAGTGAGAGTTGGGGTGTCATTCCTAACCCTAGTCCATCGGACCCTAAGATAACACTTTAAGTGCACAAGTAACAAATCACCAGCTTCACTAAAGGTCTCCAGAGTTTTGGCTCCAGCTTGTAACATTGTCGAGACTAAATGTCTCCATCCGTGGGTTAAAAAAATGCTTGTGATGCTTATCTGTTCCAAGGGACACCTGTGAAATGGATTCACACATGACTAAGGGCTTCCAAGTCTCAGAGGGAAAACACATGAGCCAAATCCTGCTCTCATGCTCAGGACTGTGGGTCACCCCAGGAGTGCCAGGGCAGGTTTGTGATGTTCAGCTGTGATAGAGCATGACAGCTGGCAGTGAAGCATCCTCCTAATATTCCTTGCTAATATTCTCTTGGAAATACCTCCTCCCCAACAGTTACAAGTCAGGAACAAGGCTTAACCAAAGTGGATTACAATGGACACTGTCTGCTCTCCCAGGATCACCCAGTCCCAGTGGTTGATGCCTGTCCAACCCAGAGCTGTGGTGTACAAAATGCAGTTCTCAAGGTGGTTAATGGAAGCTGGATGAGCACTGCTAGAAGTTTCCTTCCTAACTCAAAAAAAAACTTCCATCATTCCTTGCAAAGTCATCCCCCAGGAGGGAAAAAGCAGTGGGAATAGGTTGTGGTGTTCTAACCACATTTGAAACAACTTGTGTTCACCTCGTTGAGAAAAGAGAACCCAGGAATTCTTCAGTGCTTCCCAGCAAGCCCATACCCCTGTCCTGCTGGGAGGGCAAACATTCCTACGAAGGCTGGGCTGAGGAGCAAGGAGAAAATCCAAACACAATGAAGAATTGTCTCCCCCTCCAGCAGCAACCCACAGAGTTTATGTGTGGAAGCTGCTTTGTGTCTGGTGATGCGACCGAAACTTGTGCTAAGGTGGCATCAGGGGACTTTCAAACACACTTGACAGAAGTACCTACATTAAAAGCCTCTCCCTGGGATCCTTATACAACCAAAGAAATAGCAGTGCTTCCTTCCTTCCTTCCTTTCTTTATAGATCTTCAAGACACCAAGCATGAATTCCAGCCTCCCTGTTAGTGGAAGGCTTTTTCTCTACCATTTTGGAGCAAGTTGTTCATGGTTACAACGAGGAGGAATCAGAGCTTGCATTTCTCTCACTGCACAGCTGAAACCTTCTTCAGACTGCTCATCTCTCCTATGTGAGACAAAATTGACCCCAAAGTCAGTCCCTCCTTGCCAAAAAATAGAAGTGGTGTGATGCAAACAACAGGACAAATAAACCAGCCAGTGCCAGCCCTGTGTCAGTCAGTCAGTTTTCCCTCCAAAATGAAAAGCAAAGCAAGTCCCAGAGGTCTCTCCTGCTCCAAGCATGGCTTTGCAATTATAAATTATCCCAAGATTATCTCTGTCCCCAGTGCTGCTGAATTCACCTCCGCTGGGTTTGCTGGGGGATTAATTGCTGCTGCATTGGCTGCACTGCAGAACAAAAAGCTGGGGATGCAGCAAACTCCTAATTACTACCATCATTCAGCAAGGAGTGATAAATTTAAAGCCAAATACATGAGGAAACACTTTTTGGTTTAGCACAGTCCGCAATTAGCAGCACAGACCACTGCTGGGAAGGGAATCAGGGCAAATGAGACCAGGTATCCAAAAGGTGTGAGCAAGAATGGAAATTAGGGTGGCACTGGGTGAGACAGCAATGCCCAGAGCTGATCCTCCTGGCATCAGCAGGCACCATCCAAGGACAAACAGGTCCTTCTTGCTCTTCCCGCATTCTAGAATGATGTTTGACAGTGCCTGGGTGCAACATCCACCTTATCCCCTGATATCCTCTGCTCCCATGCAGTCAGGAGACTGCATTGGTGCCAACTTCTAAGACTCTAAATTCAGAAGGGCTGTTCCAGGACAGCCCTCCCATCCCACCTCTTTCCCTGATGGACCACATGTCTCACATGGGGAAATGCGAAGATATCTGAGGAAAGAAGACACCCAGATGTCTGGTGCCATTGCAGAGCACTGGACCTGTTTTCCAGCTCAAAGTCTCTGGTTATCTCCTGGATATCCTGCCTGAGGGTGAAAAAAGGAGGAGGTTCATCTCTGTCAGAAAAGTCTCCAGCTTGCAGAAGTCACCCACAGCCCCACCATCCTCATCCATGGTGGGAACAAGCAGTAAATACACTGCTCCTCACTGAATTTGGGCTGGATGAGAGTAAAGCTGTGATCCATGGGATTGCAGGAAGGCCCTGAACACTGGCATTGTGGTCACTCTGGTGCTGTGGGACCTCCAGGCACATGGAAATGTGGTGAGATCTCTAGACCCAAAGGCTCAGATGAAACACCAGAAGTTCCACGGCCCTGAGTGGGACCAGGCTGGAAATCTGTCAACTTTTCTCACGAGATTTCCTCTCTCCCTCCTGGTTCTGTTTGGACTGGAAACACCATGAGAATAACTTTCCTCCTTGCATTTCAGCAGTTTTGCTTCCGGGCCTGGGCTAAACAAGGAAGTGCAGAGGCGTGGGAACTGAGGGGAGACACAAACACACGGGAGCTCGGGCTGAGCGGCTCCAAATCTCTACGTGTGACTCGCTGCCTCCATTGCAGAGATTCTCCTGCCAGCTGAACTGCTCTGCATGGGCTGATGCCTTCAGGTGGAGGTGGTTAACCCAACCTTCCCTGTGGGCCAGATCCTTCTCTCCCTCGGGCAGTAAAGCAATCCCAGTAATAACCACTCAAATGTTATGGCTGTGAGACAAGAACACTTGGACCAGGATCTTGATGCCTTTTAAAGACACATCACCCAGCCCACCAAGCAGAACACTTGGACACAGAGCCCAAACCTCCAAACCTTGGTCCTTTTTCTGCCTATCATGAGCTGTGGTAAAAGCGTTTGACTTCTTGATGCACTCAGAATCTCAGCACCTTGAGAACAGAGTCCATTTCAGGTGTGGAGTACCACAAACCATCGGCACTTGATGCAAGGCTGAACCATTCCTCCAGGATCCAAACCTCTTCACTGCTACGTGCCTTCAGCACCCACTGAGAAAACAAGGTGTGCCCATAGGAGGAGGTATGGCATGGAAGGATGAATAATGCTCCTCTTACAGCATACAAATTTCAGGATAAAATTCCAGCATCACCACAGGCTAACACACCACCCAACATATGTTTAGACGTTCAGCATCTCAAAGCTACAAAGAATGAGGAAATGTGAAGGAGTTTTTCCCATCCCAACCAGCTTGCCATTCAAGGCATTGCTCTTTCCCATAAGTCTCCGCCATGCTGACATGGAAGTCTCTTTGGGATTATGTGGATCTATTCAGCAGTTCAAAGGTTAATTGGAGCTACACCAGCATTATGAGCAGAAAGGAAGGGACAATTTCTAGCAGCAAGGTCATGGAGCTACTGAGCACATCCCTCTGGAGCATTCATCATTATTTAATTATCACTGTACTAATAGCTGGCATGAATTAAAGTATTCAGGGTCTCTTAGGCTTTGTGGAAGAAGCAAGCTTTCTGATTTTTTTAAGGACCTCAAAATAGGAGATGGTGTAGCATCCTCCTAGCCCAGCTGGCCCTGTCTCTGAGCACTTAAGGTAAACAACTGCACTTACTTGGCTACATAACTTCTAGACAGGACCTAGCCCAGACCACGGGCAAAGAAGTCCAGATGCACTGCAAGGACAAGCAGACAGCACTGGCATTAGGCAGGAGAGGACTCAGTGATTAGAGAGGCCATTTAAATGGCTTTAAACAGAGAGAGAGTCCATTTAGATTAGATACTAGGAAGAAATTCTTTACTATGAGGGTGGTAAGGCACTGGAACAGATTATCCAGAGAAGCTGTGGATGCCCCATCCCTGGAAGTGTTCGAGGCCAGGTTGGACAGGGCTTTGAGCAACCTGGTCTAGTGGAAGGTTCCTTGCCCATGGCAGGAGGGTTGAACAAGATGATCTTTAATGGTCCCTTTCACCGCAAACCTATGATTCTATGATGCTATGTTTTCCAATTCCATCTGAAAACCTGGCTGCATCTGCATACTGCTCAGCACCAAGGGATCTCCATCCTGCAAGAGGCTCCTAACTGATCAGGTTACACACAAATTTGGGCCCGTTAATACCTGTTGCAAAGCCATCTTCCCCTCCTGGACAGTGCTACCTGCTACCATCACCTAGCCAGGTTCTGCTGTCCTCTTCTCTGCAGTGAGCACCATTATGTGCCTGCTCTGTACACCAACATTAACCGCACAGCTGGAACTGCATCCCCAGAGGCACAGGCACAGCTTCTCCATGTCCTCATCTCAGAGAGAAGCACAGCCCTGAGCCATGACCTTCTCTCCCTGTCAGAAAAAGCAGGAGAGGTAGAAATGCACCCAAGAGACACCCTGTGACTCTGGTCCCTGCCAGCTCTCTCCAATCTGCCCTGCCCAAGGCACTTTTCCCTGTCACAGTCTGGCACATCTATTTCAAACGCGGGGGATTGCCACATATCACAGGGAACAAGAAACAGATTCCCACTGGGGAAGCAGGGCCCTGGAGCAGTGTGTCGTCAGTGACATGCCCCTGAGGTTCAGCAAAAGAGGACACAACTGCTTGTTAATCCTGCTTCCCAGCTGGTGATTTCTAGGGATAACCTAGCCAGGGAGTTCTAGGGAAAACTTTAAAAGAACTTCTAGCAATGCACTGTGAGAATAAAATCCCCAGCACTGCAGCTCACCAGGAGGCAATGCTGCTCATTACACGATAAACCATGTGAACCACTGGACACGGATCCAAGGATCAGGAAAAAAGAAGGAAAGTCTCTAGAAAAGTCACCTCTTTCACTGCTTGGCATTAGGAACTCAAATATGACCTCCTGCGTTGGGGTAGATTACATGGTGGCTGTGAGTCCACCTTTCAGCCCCATTTCATGATTCCAGAATTCTCTCATGTTAGCTTGTGCTTTTAATTTTTGAAATTACTCATGTTCACATGTCCATCCTCACCACATTCCCCTCCTTGCCCTTATCCCAGGCCCTCTTCCTCAGCTTCCCAGGCCACCCTGAGCCCTCAGCCTGTTCTTGACCTCAGCATTGCAGTCTTGATCTCTTTAGACTTTGCCTGTGACTTTACCCATTAGCACTTTTATTAATTCAAAGGTGTTTTGTCTAAGAGGAGAAAAAATAAAGCATCCTGGAAGCACAGGGTAAGGCCATGTGATTGCACCCCCAGAAGACAAACACATGATCCATGGCCAGTAGGGTGCTACATAGCACAGTCCTGCTACTGAGGGCTAAGAAATGAATCAACAGGACAGTTCTGCACCTTTACACAGGCAAAAAAGAAGAGGCAGGGGTGAGCGAAGGTAAACCACGAAATCAGAGCTGCATTACTCAGCATGGTCAGTTTGTCACTGCAGTGTGATCGACCACCTGAGTCACAGAGGTGGAATTCATTTCACTCAAATTTAGACCTCTAAAATGTAGAATCTTATGTCTGGCCACGCAGTTTCAGCTTCTTTTGCAGTCTGTGATTCATTTGACCTCTCTCAGACACTATTGTAGATTGAATCACTCTCTGGTTCTTCCTATTTCTCTGCATCCGCAACAAAGGGAGCCGATGATGACTGGTTCATCTGAAGCCAGACAACTCAATCCTACATGCCAAAATAAGAGCAAAGGAATCCCACTCTGGGTATTGTCATTTCTCCCTAATTGAAGGGCTTAAAACTTTCAAAGCAGAAGGACAATGACAGCTGAATTTGTGGTGGGGCTTTTCATGCCAACATTCAGAGACTATTTCTCCCCTGCCAGCTTGCTCAGCTTAATTCATGGGAATGTCTAGAAACAGGAGCCCCTGGAGCACAGCAAAAAATGAGCCAAGCTCTGACATTTGTGTGAGCAACCAGTTCTTAATTATTTGACTAATACTGGCATTGTGCAGCGACCATGTGCATAGAGGGGTCTGCGGAGGTTTCGTTGCCACAGGGACCTGTGGACAAATCTCCACATGGAAGGTGGGTCTGGTGTTTCTGCAGTGTTTTGCGTTCAAGAGCACAATGCCAAAATGCAACTCTTTTCAGGGTGTTTGAGGAATTTATAATGAAACCACCCTAAAGTGTAAGTTGGGTCAGGAAGGATCAGAAAGCCAGGAAAAGTGGGCTAATGTTGATCAAAGTAGGAGACGTATCACAGGCACAGAGCAAACCCTCCAATGTTCTGGAAAGGGCAAGAGCATGCTGGAAGCAGGACTGATGGGAAAACCACAGGAATGGGGTTTTCTGCACAGAAAGGACAAAATTACCCTGGGAGGAGGCTGCAAAGAGGCTCTCTGAGCCATGAAAATGGAGATAAAATTACTAATAAGCCCCAGAAGGCTGGATACCTGGGGAGATGGGGGTTCTCCCTTCACTAAGAGATAGGTCAAATATGACTAGAAATTAGGGTTTTCTCATTTCAGCTCCCACCCCCAGAATTATTGCTAGCAGAGGGCTCTGAGGCAGAGCAGAGCCAGGAGGGAAGGAAATGTCTTGGGCTGTGCCCATGGGCTGCACTCACACCCCATGGGGCTACAGCAGGGCCAGGAGGAGAGCGCTGAGGAAGGAAGTCCTACGGCAAGGTCGGACAGCAGCTGTCTCCAGGAATGAATCCAGAAGCAGCATCCTCCTGGGATGGGCCAGGAGGATCTTGTGTTGACTGACTGCCCTTCCTGAGTTTGGGAGGAAATTAATCTCCCACCGTGGGCTTCAGTTTATTTTTACATTGCAAGTTAGCCCAAAGGGAAAAAAAAATCATAAAAAAAAATTCTATTCCCTAAAAGGAATCACAAATTTCACAGCGACCTAAGGAGATTAGTCAAATCCCTGTGACCGTCAGCAGTTTCACTTAGGTCAAAGCCTGGCATAACTCAATCTCTGTGAGAAGAGAGGAGTGGCGTGGACTGCCCAGCTCCGCAGGCAGCCCAGCCTTTCCAAAAGGGCCCTTTTGCAATATCTGGAGGGAAATATCCCTTTTGCAGCCCTGCAGCAGAGAGGCACAGTCAGACTGACACAGAGTGCAGACAGCGAAAGGGAGCGTTATCTCTTGCAGATACCACAGTGAGACCTTCCAAGCTGGGAAGCAGGAGGAGGACCAATTTCCCAGGCTAGGAGACATCAAAGGCTGTGTGAAACCTTCCGAAAATGCTCACCCTGAATTTCTCATGCATGGGTGGGCATATGGGATAATTCTCTGTAGGGTCAGGGAAATGTAGAAACTGGAGCAGTCAGGTTCTGATTTGCCTCTTGCTCTGGGGGAGAAAACGGAGAGAATTTAGCTCAAACCCTAAAAATAAATATGTCACCCATAGGTCTGGTTTTGTGCAAAAGTTGGCCTGGGTAAGGTAACCTAGGGCCTTTTTTGGATTTAATTTTTCCATCCCCTGGCAAACATGTCTGTGTTAATGGGCTCGCAGACACATCAGCCTTTCAAGCTGTGCATCAGATTTCATCCAGGGGATCAGTAATGTGGTGGTGCTGCTGTGGTACTGCTGCTGCGATGCACTCAGTGAGCAGAGGGGTGTTGGAAAAGGAAATCAAGGATGAACTTTTGGATCTGGAAGGGTTCCAGGACAGGCTGGACGGAGCTTTGAGCAACCTCGTCTACCTGCTCCTGGCAGGGAGGTTGTAACAAGATGATCTTTAAGGTCATCCAGCTCAAACCATTCTAGGGTTCTATGATTACTCTAAGAAGAAATAGGACTTTCAGCTCATACTCCAGAGCTTTAAAAAGATCTGCCTCCTTCTCAGTGAGAAGAAGAAGCCTCCTAATAGAAACCCAACACTAAGTCTCCTGCTCTGTCCTGCGAATACATGGTATTGCTTTACGTAGTAACATGAAGCCAAAGAGGATGAGAAAGTCCAGTGTCTTCCCTCCACTGCAGAGAGGCAGGAGACTTTTGCAACTGCTTCTCTTTCCCCGGTAAAGTTGTTGGTGCAGTCTTTAGAAGAAATAATAAATTTTGCAATTCTTAGCTCTCCTCACAGGGACACTTGCTCTCTCTTTGTGGCTTCTCCATCGTTTGAACTCTTCCAGCAGTACCATCCCCGAAGCTTTCAAAATTATGAGTCGGGAAGTGAGAAGTCCTTACACTGATTCAGAAACTAAAAGGTTAAAAACAAAACAGCAAAAGACACTCGAACCGCAGGGACTTTTGAGTTGCTTCTGGTCACGGAGCTTTTAAGGTCAAAAGCGGGACAGTCCCGTTGCAGAGTTTCCAAGAATCATCACACCTGCTCTTCTATCTGCCGTTTCTTTTCTGGTGTTGAGTGCTCTTCGGGGCAGAAAGCATCTTTCTGTCCTATGAATGTGCAGCATTTAGGACGAGGTGGTCTTCAGGCAGGATGCCTCTTCCGGGCACAGGAAAAATTAATGTGAATTGTTACAATCAGCTGTTTTACCTACAAAATACATAATCTCAGCAAAAACACTTGAGGTGAAATCAAGACAGCAGATGGGATAAGGGAAGGCAGACAGCATCTCTTGTCCATAACAGCTGCCAGCATTCTCAGGCTTTGGTATTTGCTCCTGACTCAATGAGAGCTTTCCTGTGAGGGAAAAAGAACAATAAAAAACACAGAATCATAGACTGATA
Organism: Neopelma chrysocephalum; assembly: GCF_003984885.1. Lineage (NCBI taxonomy): Eukaryota > Metazoa > Chordata > Aves > Passeriformes > Pipridae > Neopelma > Neopelma chrysocephalum. The sequence continues at coordinate 14,292,930 of NW_020897725.1, read as the reverse complement.
GAATGGCTTGGATTGGAAGGGACCTTTAAAGATAATCTCATCCCAACCCATTGCCATGGCAGAACACCTACTACTAGACAAGGTTGCTCAAAGCTACATCCAACCTGATCTTGAACACTTCCAGGAATGGGGCATCCACAGTTTCTCTGGGCAACCTGTGCCAGGGCCTCACCACCCTCACGGGGGAGAATTTCTTCCCAACATCTAATTTAACCCTGCCCTCTGTCAGTTCAAAGCAATTCCCTCTTGCATTACATGCTCAAGAAAAAAAAAAAAAGAAACCTTCATTGGCTTTCTTTTAGGCCTCCTTTAGGTACCAAAAGGCTGCAATAATGTCATTCCGGAGCCTTCTCTTCTCCCAGCTGAACAATCCCAATGCTCTCAGCCTTTCCATGATGATTCCCACATTGCTCATGCACACAGAAAAGGGCATCCAGATCCAATTTTTGATAGCTGACATTGTGTGAGCTCCTGAAAGCCCTCTCTCGATCAGGTTCTCACTTTGATTAGCACTACACCAACAATCAGGAAGATATTTCCACTCCCAGACAGTTTACAGCCCACACACCACTGAGGCAAAACAGAAAAATGGAAACATGGCCTCTGCCTCCTCTAGTGGAGAAAGCAGGTCCAGTGGAGTGAAGTGACCCAAGGTTCCACAGCACTGTGCTATGGAAAGGTTGGAAACGGAGACGGAGCTTCCCAGTCATGTGGCTGACTCAGATACAGGCAAGCTGTGCCAGGATTGGGAGCAGCTCTTACTCCCCCATTCTTGCACAGCATCACATCCAACCACCAAAACCAGTCAGATCTCCCCCACCCAGCTCTCAGACATCTCTGCTCTTGGCCTCTGCCAGATCAGGTCCCTCTGAGCTGGGATTTGCAGCCCAGCCCCTCATCCTGCACTTACAATACACACAGATCACACAAGCCCTGATCTGTTTGACTAATTGATCTTTAGTCATTCCCAGGAATCCTGCAAAGTTGCCTTGCAAACTACATGGCTTTGCCACTTATTTCTGCTGCAGATGATCTCTTCCAGCCCAGAATGTCCCTGATCCTACTATTTAAGCTTTTGGTTTTTTTTTTTTTAATGGAGTTGGAGCTCGGAGAAAGACATGAAGAAGCCTGAACACTTGTGCCTGCTGCAACGACCCGACTTTGCAGACAGAAATGCAAGAGCTACTTCAGGAAGCAAAGTCTTCAAAACACTTGATCCAGATGGAGGAGCAGGATCAACATCACAGCAGTGCCTGCTCCTCAGGTGTACCTATGTCAAGGATGAATTTGGTTCCAGGCCCACAGAATCATTGAATTATAGGATGATTTGGGTTGGAAGGGACTTTAAAGACCATCTAGTTCCAACCCCCTGCCATGGGCAGGGACGCCTTGCCCTAGACCAGGTTGCTCAGGGTCTCATCTAACCTGGCCTTGAATACTTTCAGGGACGGGGCATCCACATCGTCATCATCATCATCATCATCATCATCATCATCATCATCATCATCTTCCAATGTCCACATGAGGGAATGTCCTCTGTTATTCCTTGAACATCAAGATGACCCAAAGCTGGGTTTGCGCTAAGTGGGTTCAGCTTGGACAGAGGTAATATGGCCCTTTGCTCCTGATGATTTCACCAATGTGACATTTGTTCTCCTGCCTTTCCCCAGCTTCCAACCCCCAAAAAACCTGGAAATGCAGTTTCCCTAACTGGAAACACACATATCATTGTAACATTTTCCAGACCACTTTGCAAGAGGCAAAGTGGGATGAATTTTTTCAGCGCAGCTTTAGTAGAAACTCACTGCTCTTACCTGGCCCTTCCATGTCTGTCTCCTGACAGATTCCTACAGCAATTTCCAACTCCTCTTGGCTTCGCCTTTTTGTGGTGTTTGTTTCTTTGCCCTTCTTAAATAAACTATTGGCAGTTCCCATGGTAACACGCCTCATTCTTTCTCACTCCTCCCTAAAAGTCTATTCCCATTTAACAGGCTTTTTAAAAGGCTCTATTTATACTTCCTTTTGTTATCCTGCCCCTGCTCCCTTGCAGCCAGACAAGGGCAGGCACAGAGCAGTGCATGCACTACCCTGTGTTACTAATAATGGCCATCCATAAACACGAGAGCCAGCCGTGGGGATCAAAGCTGTGACCTTCATCAGGAGATGCTTCTTAGAGAAAGAAAAAGGAAACCTGAGGCACAGCTCTGGAGGGAAGCACTGTTAGCAGGGGCCATCCCCCACCTTCCCACTCTCCAGAGACGTGCTGAGGGGCTGCAAGCCCCCAAAACCAGCCAGCATGTGAAAAACAGCCTTGCTGTCTCTGCAGGCAGTTTCCACCTCCCCCCTTTTCTCAGTGTCAGACATTCATCTGCATTACGGGTAATTGGATAAAGAGAAAAATATGAGCTGTGCTTTTTTTGCTTCCTATTCTGTGAAAAGAAAAACTCCCCTCCCCTCTATGTTTTTTCGTTTTAAATCCTGAGGCCATTAGCAAACGTCAAGGTTTATTTCCTTAAGGTTCATTATATCATTTAAATGCAGATTACAATTTATCTTAACCCTTAGCTGAAGCAGTAGGTGAGTTTTTATGATGACAACTCATTGTTTTGCAGGCATTTGTGCTAATGAAAAACAAAGGATCTGAAACAGCACAAGGACAATTTGGTTCCTTTCTCCATTGAGAGGTTTCACTTGTACCGTCAGGCTAGTGCCAGAAACCACACATTTTTTGGTCATCTTTAGGGTGTTCCAGGAAACATATTGTCGACAGATCTCAATTTTTCAGTAGGAAAAGCAAGTAGAAGAATGACTTCCCAGCCCTCCCCATCTTTCCTCCACATAAAGCTTTCAGGGCTTCTTTATTGATGAAGAATGACCCCAACAGTTGTAAATCCTATTTTTTTTCTCTGCTTGTGATCTCTCCAGCCTGGCCAGCATGGGAAGCCGTGATGGCTTCAAAGTGCTTCTCCAGAAAGGGTTAAGGTATTTCAAACTACAGCCTCAATAAGCAGCTCACAAAAGTGTCCTGTCCCCAGGGCAGGATCAGTGTATGAGAATTTGCTCAGATCATTTAATGTTTGTAACTTGATTTCCTGCCGGAAAGCTTCTGTGGGCGGAGTTTCTGCTGAACCAGACAGAACTAGAGCTATTTCCTTCTCCAGATTGCTTGTGCATGTCCAGTCAAGCTAAACTGAATTAATAGCAACCGGCTTGTTTCCCCCCCACACCCCTTCCCATTGACTTCTTGCTGTGGAAATACGGGAAGTATGTGATAATCTTGCTGCCAGGGCAAGTGCCTCAGGATATCGGATGATCCCACAACCTCGGGCAAGTCCCGTTCTTTCTCTGAACCTCTGGTCCATTTCTTGTTATATTCTGGAGATAGGATGTCCTAATGACCAGGCTCCTGCCCTACTGATTTCCTACATGACCTTGGGAAAGTCACTTAACCTCTGCCTGCCTCCACTTTCCGTGAAATGGAGAGGAAACTAGCAGAAGTTTCGGTCACTCTGCTGCCACCACCAGTGTTAAACCGTGGCCTATGAGGACTGAAAGTAAGATTCTTTCCAGTTTAGCTTAAGGACCAGTCGCTATTGTCCCCTGGAACAGTGCAGACCTGTGGTGGATCGCCAGAAGGACTTCTGAAAGGGGAAAACAGCCCTGTTACCCCCCCATGCTTCCAACTGCAAACTGATTCATTCATCCCCTGCCTTGACCATCCTGGGAAACATAAGTTTCCTTCATATTCATCGCCGAATGCAAACAAACCTCCTTGGAAAGGGCAGAGCCTGCTTCAGGTGCTGTTTATTTACCAAAGTTCTAGGTTTCACCAAAGTAGTCTAAGTTAAACCCCATCAAAGATGCTTTTATCTATACTAAGAACATCTACACAGGGATGAATGCATGACCAGCCAAGTGAGATCCCATGGATCTCATAGGAGAGCAAATCAGAGCTGGGGCCAGGGATCTACTCCACATACAGTCTCAGGACTCTACTGGTTTGAATGGTGTCAGGTCATGTTATTTGAGGTTCACCTGGTAATCCAGACACTTCATTATTGAGGTTAAGATGAAGGTGGGCAAGCTCCCTTCCCTTGGTCAATTTTTAGCAGCAAAATTTGAAAATCCTCCCAGAGTAAACGGCAAAGTCACCCCAAACAAAAGAAATTAAGCACTGTGGGGTTTTTTCTCATGGGACCAAGAGATGAAACTCCTCTGAGGCACAGAGAAATTTCTGAGTGGTGTGTTTCTCACCCTTCTCCAACTGCTGCCTCCACACCAGCTTGTCAGCCCCAGTGCTCAGTCTTTGCTGGACGCCCGGGGCAACACCCTCTCCCCCCACCCCGATAGTATCATGTCCTTAGGATGTGTCTACACTCCCAGGTGGAGCTGGTTACGCAGAATAGTCCTTTCCTTAGGCCTGGCTAAGTCTGGAGGCCTGGGTGTGAGATAGAAAGTAGTCACTGTTCCTTATCACACAAGGAAGATTATGCAAGAATGTCCTTTAATGAGGAAAACTGAAGGCGCTTTGAATAGGTATGTGGGGTTGGCTGCAGGTAACTGCTGGCAGCCAGCAGGGTTCTTGCAGCATGTATCAGCCCAGGTTTCCAGTGCCAGATGAAGTGGGGCAACCAACTGCCCCACACCAACCTCCTTAAACCGAATGATCAACTCACCTTCTCTCACAAAAAAAGCACAAAATTTGAGGACCACATCACTGAAAGGACCATCACCAGGACCTAAAACTCAAAAGGTTTTTCTCTTAAGGTTACTTCATCTCCTTTCCGATTGCTGGCTTGCCTGTGCGGGAATGCAGCGTGTATGGTTTCATTTTCTTGATTGCAATCATTCTGCAGACCACCTTCGGGCACGCCAGGGACCACCAGTAGCGCAGGGACCGCATGTGAAGGAGCCCTGCCCTGGGAGACCCATCCTGCCTTCCCTGATGTGGTTAAAATGCCATTCCACGTTGCAAGGGTTTAACCACGTTCTCAGCTCAGAGGAAAGCCCTGGTCTGCGCCATGTGCCTGAGAAAACAGGACTGAGCTTCAGCTGTGTAGGAGGGCAGCTGCAAGAAGCCAGGATATCTGCAGCAGCAGTAGAGTTCCCTTCACAGCCTCCCCCGTCTCTTTGACATGCAAATGCAACCTCTGAGTCTCTGGACCCAGCTCTTTCTGTTCTGAAGCTTTCGCTGGCTATTAATACCTGGGGAACCTGTGAAGTAGGCAAACAAGGTTTTGATGAGTGTGGGAAAAAGAAAGGCGTTACCATGTATGAGTGAACTTCAGTTTCGCTCATGTGCTGAATTAGTCAGTGCCTTCAAGTGAATTCCAAGTGCTGGTCCAGCTATTAAATGACTCTTCTAATGGAGCTAAGTGCTCCATTTTGAGTCTCTCCTGGAGGAAAAGCTAAATTCAAAAAATAAAATAAAATTTGAATCAGAACTATTGCACAGGTTTTGGGTTGGGGGGGTGTTGGGATTTTTTTGTATATGTTGTTTTTGGGGTTTGGGGGCTTTTTTAA